>NC_074682.1:13259700-13404700 GCF_029448725.1 Salvelinus fontinalis
CTATGCTTATTTCATGATCAGAGTCGGTTGCTGCCAATGATCACCTAGAGGGAAATCTGATTTTCAACTTTTTGATGTCATATGTCGTGATTTGACTTTGAACATTAATTTTGAACATTATTTATCTAATCAACTAACTATGTTTAATAGTTACCCAATTCAATTAATCATGCAACAATTAACTTATTAGGATTTGGGGCACCATGAGAGCAGTTCTTTAA
Organism: Salvelinus fontinalis; assembly: GCF_029448725.1. NCBI lineage: Eukaryota > Metazoa > Chordata > Actinopteri > Salmoniformes > Salmonidae > Salvelinus > Salvelinus fontinalis. The sequence goes on from NC_074682.1 coordinate 13,259,922, forward strand.
AGAGTTACCATCTCCCGAATTCAACTTTACCTATTACATCTAAAAACAGTCAACTTATTAATCATAACCTTATACCATATCATCCTTCTGAACAGTCATAACCTCCTTGCATCTGCAAAAACCTGAGCCTTACTTATGATTCAGTACTACACAAATTGGTTAAATGTTTTATTTACTAGCTAACTAAGTGGTAACACAGGATAAACATACACTCTTAATACATTAAAAACAGGTCCCTAGCGGACTGACAACAATATATATGTGTGTTACAAAATACATGGAGAGAGGGACAGAGAGAGGGACAGACACACTTAACAATGGTACATTTAGAAACTACTCACTTATACTTTGCACACAAACCACCGCTTGCTTGGAGTAAGAAGTCATCAATGTATTTACGTGAAAGGTTGTATCTCTTGGAACCGGGCCGCCTTGGAAAGTGGTTTGGGCATTTCTGGCGGCACGCTTGTAAGGCTCTGATTGTCCAAGAGCAACATCGTTTATATATACAGAGAAAAGAGTCGGCCTGAGAATTGAACCATGTGGCATCCCCATAGAGACTGCCAGAGGTCCGGACAACAGGCCCTCCGATTTGACACACTGAACTCTATCTGAGAAGTAGTTAGTGAACCAGGAGAGGAAGTCATTCGAGAAACCAAGGCTGTTAAGTCTGCTGATAAGAATACGGTGATTGACAGAGTCGAAAGCCTTGGCCAGGTCGATGAAAACGGCTGCACAGTACTGTCTTTTATCGATGGCGGATATGATATCGTTTAGGACCTTGAGGTGCACCCGTGACCAGCTCGGAAACCAGATTGCACAGCGGAGAAGGTACGGTGGGATTCGAAATGGCCGTTGATCTGTTTGTTCACTTGGCTTTCGAAGATTTTAGAAAGGCAGGGCAGGATGGATATAGGTCTGTAACAGTTTGGGTCTAGAGTGTCTCCCCCTTTGAAGAGGGGGATGACCACGGCTGCTTTCCAATTTTAAGAATCTCAGACGATACGAAAGAGAGGTTGAACAGAATAGTAATAGGGGTTGCAACAATGCCAGCGAATCATTTTAGGAAGAGATGATCCAGATTGTCTAGCCCAGCTGATTGGTAGGGATCCAGATTTTGCAGCTCTATCAGAACATCGGCTGTCTGGATTTGGGTGAAGGAGAAGCGGGGGGGCTTGGGCCAGATGTTGCAGGGGGTGCATAGCTGTTGGCCAGGGTTGGGGTAGCCAGGTGGAAAGCATGGCCAGCCATAGAGAAATGCTGATTGAAATTCTCGAATATCGTGGATTTATCGGTGGTGACAGTGTTTCCTAGCCTTAGTGCAGTGGGCAGCTAGGAGGAGGTGCTCTTGTTTACCATGGACTTTACAGTGTCCCAAAACATTTTGGAATTAGTGCTGCAGGATGCAAATTTCTGTTTGAAAAAGATAGGCTTTGCTTTCCTGACTGACTCTGTATATTGGTTCCTGACTTCCCTGAAAAATTGCATGTCGCGGGGACTATTCGATGCTAGTGCAGTACGCCACAGGATGTTTTCCTGGCGGTCAAGGGCAGTCAAGGCTGGAGTGAACCAAGAGCTATATCTGTTCTTGGTTCTACATTTTTTTAAAGGGGCATGGTTATTTAAGATGGTGAGGAAAGAACTTTTAAAGAACAACCAGACATCCTCTACTGATGGGATAATGTTAATATCAATCCAGGATACCCGGGCCAGGTCGATTAGAAAGGCCTGCCCTCAGCAGTGTTTTAGGGAGCGTTTGACAGTGATGAGGGGTGGTCGTTTGACTGCGGACCCATTACACAAGCAGACAATGAGGCAGTGATCGCTGAGATTGTAGGACGGCCGGGGTGTTAAGCATACACACTCTGACGATAGATGGGGGGCAATCAATTCACATATGGTGTCCAGGGTATGTGACTTGTAGCTTCTTGTGTTTCTTGTCTTAGTCCATGTGCCGTTTATGATTTAACTCACCACCTGCTCTTGCTTCCTAACTCCCAGTGTCCACATTACAGAATACTGCCTCAACAAATGGAAGCAGCAGGAAATCAGAAAATCTCCCAGACAGTCGACGAACAGGGATTCCTACCTCATAAGCACCACGACCAGCTGGCGCAACTGGGGACGGCTATGGAAGAGGTTCTTTGCAGTCTTCAATGTCTCGAACATGCCCGAGAGGCGTTGTCTTCCGCTAACGAAGGATACTCTGCCACCAGTCGAGCCAGCACATCAGTCCATTCAGCAGTCCGCCCAGGTCAGCGATGCTCGTTTGTCCCTCCCGGATAAATATGACGGAACCCCATCTAAATATCATGGCTTCCTACTCCAGTGCTCCCTCTATTTTGCGCAACAAATAGGAGCCCCCACCACCGAGAGGTCCAAGTTTGCCACGGTTATTTCTCTGCTGACTGGGCGGGCGTAGGAGTGGGCTACTGCCATCTGGGAGAGAGGAGAGGAGGAGCTGGCTTCGTTTGAGGGGTTCATGGCTCTATTGTTGATCATCCACCAAAGGGCAGAGAGGGGGGTGAGTGCCTATTACAACTACGGCAGGATGACCAGACCGCTGCAGAGTACACGTTCACCTTCCGGACAGTAGCAGCATCCAGCAGATGGAATGAGCCAGTGCTCCGTACGTTATTCCGAAGAGGACTGCGCGAGGAGGTCCAAACGGAACTGGCATGTCATGACGACAACCTCTTCTTGGACGCACTCATCGCAATGGCCACACCCTTTTTAGTGTCGATCACACTAGCTGGCTGTCCCTCATGTACTGTTTCTAAAGCGCTAGTGTATTCCGGTGCTTTATTGCCCTTGCCTCCTCTCTGAACATCCCCCTCATACCCGCTCTCCTTTCTGGTTCAAGCCCTTGATAATCGGACACTAGGATCCAGAACCATCACACACATCACCACATCACTCACCCTCACCATGGAGTCCATTCATCAGGAAAACATCCCCACCCTCACTAGTGCACCAGCTCTCAAGATCATCCTTGGGCTCCCATGGCTCCCATGGCTCCAACGCCATAACCTTACCATCTCATGGTTGAGGATGAGAATCACAGACTGGTCACCCAAGTGCCGGAGGACCTGTTTTCCTGTTCCCTCCCTGTGGTCTGGGATGTAGATTTGGACATTCGCAAGGTTCTGGAGCGGGAACCCGCTTCCACTACCTGGCCCCTGAGCGCATCTACATTTCCACAGGAATAAGGGCGCGACTGTTGACCTGGGCACGCACAGCTGTCATCGCTGGAAATCCTTGGATCACCCATACTATACAATCACTCACCGAAAAGTATTGGTGGCCCACCTTTGTGCAGGACGTAAATCGCTACTTCAACTCCAGTTCTGTGTGTGCCCAAACTAAGTCTAAGTCTCCCCGGCATGCTCCGGCAGGGAAACTCCTTCCCGTACATCAGCGTCCCTGGTCTCATCTGTCCATTGTGGACAGATTTTCTAAATCATGTCGGTTTATTCTTCTCTGGTCTCCCTACCTCTCTCCAGGTCGCTGAGACACTGTTCCGGCATGTCTTCCGGCACTATGGCCTTCCAGAGGACATCGTCTCTGACCGTGGCCCTCAATTCACGTCATGGGTATGGAGGGCTTTCATGGAGAAACCAGGCATCACGTTCAGCCTCACTTCAGGGTACCGGCCTCAGTCCATCAGGCAGGTGGAGAGGATGAACCTGGAGCTGGGGAGGTTCCTGAGTCACTGCCAGGACCGGCAGGGGTAGTGGGCCCAATTCCTTCCCTGGGCAGAATACGCCCAGAATTCATTACGTCACTCCTCCACCGGGCTTACTCTCAGTGTGTCCTGGGTTATCAACCGACCCTGGCTCCATGGACTCCAAACCAGACCGAGGCCCCTGCAGAGGACGAATAGTTCCGGCATGCAGAGGAGGTTTGATGTAATGCTCATGTGAGGCTCTAGCGTGCCGTCCGTCACCATCCTGGTGATCGCATCTGGATCCCCACCAGGAACCTCCCACTCTGCCTGCCCTGCAAGAAACTGAGGCCCCGGTTTGTGGGGCCGTTCAAGGTCCTCCAGAGGGTCAATGAGGTGACGTATAGGTTACAGCTTCCAGGTGACTACCGTATCTCACCTTATTTATATGTAGATATTCTTATTCCATTCCTTTAGATTTGAGTGTATTACGTAGTCGTTGGGGAATTGTTAGATATTACTGCATTGTTGGAACTAGAAGCACAAGCATTTCGCCACAATGGTATTAACATCTGCTAACCATGTATGTGACCAATATAATTTGATTAGATTTTCTTTTCATGTCTCCATTCTCAGGCCGGTGGTTTCTGGTCTCCTAGCTGATGTTGCCCCCCACCCCCCGGATATTGAGGGGAGTCTGGCATATGCCGTCAGATCCCTACTGGACTCCCGGTGTCATGGGGGTCGTCTCCAGTACCTGGTGGATTGGGATGGGTATGGCCCGGAGGAGCGGTGTTGGGTTCCGGTGGAGGACATTCGCCGCCCTCGTCCTTGGGGTTGTCCGTCTAGTTGGAGTCATCCTGCGGCGGGAGCCAAGCGTCAGTGGGGGTACTGTCACGTCTACTCCCGCTCCTCCCATCCGGCTTTTTGACGTTGCCGGTATACTAAACACTGGTTCTGGGTTCCATCATTACGCACACCTGGCATCCATCATTACGCACACCTGCAGATCATTATGATACTCACCTGGACTCCATTACCTTCCTGATTACCTCCCCTATATCTGTCAATCCCTTGGGTTCCTTCCTCAGTCAGTATTGTTCTTGTGTTCATGCGTAAACGCCACTGTTATGTTGTCTTGTTTCATGTTGTTTTATTAAACATTTCACCTGCACTTGCTTCACGACTCACAGCGTCTCTGTTACACTTAAATTCCCATGTACCAAATATAAATACAAGTTAAATGAGTTTATCACATTTTCAACTCCAGGCCTACTGATGATTTTGTAAAAAAAAAAAATTCTTAGGTATAGAAAATGTTCCCACTCTGGTATTGGCATGTGCACTCTAGCCAACAGCTTGCAGATACAGTGCCACTACCAGGTTAGGTTATCATTTTACATCTCAGTCATTTAGCAGAGCGACTTAGTTAGTGCATTCATGTTAAGATAGCAAGGTGGGACAACCACATATCACAGGCATAGTAAGCCTGCTTTTCCTCAATGTGGCTATCAGAAATGTCCGAGCTAGGAAGGGGGGTGACAGGGGTCAAGTGCAAGTGTTGGTTTTGTGGAGGAGGGGGCTCAAGGTGAGGTGAGGGATTATTTAAGATACTCTTTGAAGTAGGGTTTCAGATGCTTTCGTAAGATAGGCAGGGACTCTGCTGTCCTAGCTTTAGGGGGAATCTGGTTCTACCCCTGGGGGGCCAGGACAGAGAAGCGCTTGGACTGGGCTGAGCGGGAGCTGCCCTCCAGTAGTGGTATGAAGGCCAAGAGACCAGAGGTGGCAGAATGGGGTGTAAGGTTTGAGCATAGCCTGAAGGTAGGGAGTGGCAATTACTCTTGCTGCTTTGTAGGTAAGTACCATGGTCTTGTAGTGGATGCGAGCTTCGACTGGAAACTAGTGGAGTGTGCAGAGGAGCGAGGTGACATGGGAGAACTTAGGGAGGATGAAAACCAGGCCGGCTGCAGAGTTTTGGATAAGTTGCAGGGGTTTTATGGCACAAGCGGAAAGCCCAGCCAATGGCGAGTTGCAGTAGTCCAGACGGGAGATGACAAGTGCCTGATTTAGGACCTGCGCCGAATTCCTGTGTGAGGTAGGGGTCATACTCTATGGATGTCATAGAGCATGAACCTGCAGGAGAGAGTCACTGCTTTGATGTTTGCAGGGTCACACCAAGGTTATTTGCACTCTGGGATGGTGACACTGTGGAGTTTTTCAACCGTGATGGAGAGGTCTTTGAGTGGACAAGCCTTCCCCTGGAGGAAGGTTGAGCTTGAGTTGATGGGCCAATATCGAAGCTGAGATATCTGCCAGGCACGCAGAGATGCGTGTCGCCAACTGGGTGGAAGGAGAATAGTAGTTCCTGGGGGACACCAGTAGTGAGAGTACATGGTGCAGACACAGATCCTCTCCACATCACCAGATAGGCTTGCCAGGTAGGATGCAATCCAAGAGTGTGCAGAGCCCAGAGGCCCAGTCCTGACGGGGTAGAGTGGAGGATCTGAGCGTTCATGGTGTCGAAGGCAGCGAATAGATCTAGGAGGATAAGAACAGAGGAGAGAGAGTCAACTTTGGCAGTGCGGAGAGCCTCCATGGCACAGAGAAGAGCAGTCTCGGTTGAGTGACCCGTCTTGAAGCCTGATTGGTTTTGGTCAAGAGGATCGTTCTGAGATATATAACGAGAGTTGATCAGAGATAGCACACTGAAGTGTTTTGGAAAGGAAAGAAAGAAGGGATACAGGTCTATAGTTTTTGACGTCAGATGAGTCAAGTGTTGGTTTCTTGAGGAGGGGAGCAACTCGGGCCATTTTGAAGTCAGAGGGGACACAGCCAGTGGTCAGGGATGAGTTGATGAGGGAAGTGAGGAATGGGAGAAGGTCTCCAGAGATGGTCTGGAGAAGGGAGGAGGGGATGGGCTGAGCAGGCAGGTTGTCGGGCGGCCAGACCTCACTAGTCGTAGGATTTCATTTGGAGAGAGGAAAGAAAGAGGTCAAGGTGTTTGGTAGTTCTGTGTCAGTGGGATGAGTGGACTCAATAGGCTTAGTGAATGAGGAGCGGATGTCATCAACATTCTTTTCAAAGTGGTTGACAAAGTCGTCCGCAGAAAGTTGGGAGGTAGGGGGAGGGGGTGGAGGATTAAGGAGGGATGAGAAGGTGGATAAGAGTTTCTTAGGGTTAGAGGAAGCTTGACATTTGGAATGATAGAAAATGGCTTTAGCAGCGGATACAGAGGAGGAGAAGGTAGAGACGAGGGAGTGAAAAGATGATAGGGCCTCCGGAAGTTTAGTTTTCCTCCATTTTGGCTCAGCTGCCTGCAGCCCTGTTCTGTAAGCTCGCAATGAGTCACTCAGCCACGGAGCAGGAGGGGAGGGCCAAGGAAAGAGGACAGCGCGAGTCAAAGGATGCGGAAAGGGAGGAGAGTAAGGTTGAAGAGGCAAAATCAGGTGACAAGAGGGAGAAGGATTTAGCAGAAGGGAGATATGATAGGATAGAAGAGTATTGGGAGAGAGAAAGCGAAGATTGTGACATCGCATGACCATCTGGGCAGGGGCTGAGTGGCTAGGGTTGGAGGAAAGGGAGACAGAAAAGGAAACAAAGTAGTGATCAGAGACCTGGAGGGGGGTTGCAGTGATATTAGTAGGCAAACAGCCTCTAGTAAATATGAGGTCAAGCGTATAGCCTGCCTTGTGAGTTGGAGGGGATTGGGAAAGGGTGAGGTCAAAAGAGGCAAGTAGGAGAAAGGGAGAGTTGGAAATAAATTAAATCGCCAAGTGCAAAGAGCGATGAGCCATCATCAGGAAATTAGCTTATCAAGGTGTCAAGCTCATTAAGGAACTCTCCATGGGCACCTGGTGGGCGATAGATGACAACAATGTTAAACTTGAGTGGACAAGGGACAGGGACAGCACGGAATTCAAATGAGGAGATGGACAGGTGAGTGAGGGAGAAAAGAGAAAATCTCCAAATAGGAAAAATTAGTAGCCCTGTGCCACCACCGCGATAATCAGATGCTCTTGGACTACGAGAGAAAACGTATTCAGATGAAGAGAGAGCAGCTGGAGTAGCAGGGTTCTCTGGGGTGATCCATGTCTCCGTCAGGGCAAAAAAAGTCAAGGTATAGTCAAGGGATGCATGGGTATAGCAAATGTGCCCACTCTGGGATTGGCACGTGAACTCTAGCCAACAGTGCTACTACATGATGAGATTATTATGGACAAAAGTGTCAGATTATTTATTTTTGCCAAGCATTGATAATCATGTCACCAGAATTAGACCCTCAATATTTTTTGAAATTAGCATCAACCTCATCCCTGTACACTTTCACCACCCTGTGAAGTTCATCATAATTCATTTAATCTCTAGGCAGCCTAATAAACTGCATGCTTTTCCCATAATGTGGTGAAATTTTTATCAGACATGTAGACTACTTTACTCGCATTAAAAGATTGGATGGACCTAGTTCATGTCAAGCCTTTTTGGATGTACGTGCACATACTTAGAGGATACGTTTGAAGTAGCCTAATCAGATTAAAACATTGTGACTGGTTGTGTTTATGCCAAGAAGTTAAATGTGAAATAGTTTGGTTATATTGAAGCGTTAGCTTCTAGGTGAGCGAGGAAAAGTTGCTCAGATTGGAGAGGAGGCAGAGCGTGTGTTAAGCTTTCCTGAATGACTGGGCCTGCTGGGAGCATGTATCCGTGTTATTATAGGACGACTTGGGAGAATGATGATCTGCAACAGACAGCGCATTCAGTATCAGAAGTAAAAAATATAGCCAGACCGGCCTGCTACTGTACCTTTCTAGACCTTATAAACCGTCGAGAGTAGACCCACAACTGATCCAAATGAAATGAACCATTCAAATTAAAGGACATTTGCGTCGTTATTCAAATGACATCTTCACTGCATCCTAGAGTAAAATGTTGTACTCACTTGAAAACAATAATACAATATTCATTGCATTACGGCGTTGTAGGCTAGTCTAGACAATTGTATTGTCCCTAAACAACATCAACAACAACCTGGCCTCTCCGCTACCTATCAGCTATTCCTATTTATTCTTGTCGATTCATATAAAAATGTATGAAGCTTTGAATGTTTTAATGTGTGGTATCATTGCTAGTTAGCTTATTGCAGATCTGGACAAACGATCCACTTGTCACTATGAATGGTGGATAGAGGGCAGGATAGACCAATATACTGGTAGACTGTACTGACCTTTGGTAGTAAAAGTTATCACATGGAAATGGAAAGTGCATAAGGGAAGTACCAGAACACCTTTATATAGGGGAGGTGCATTTCAAGCGCATGAAGAAATGTGGCTAGGATGCAAGAAATGACTGTGTGAGTGGGTGTATGTGTGGGTATGTGTCTGGGTATATGAATGGGAGAGTTAGGGAGGGTGCATGGGGATGTGTGTGCGAAGGAGGCGGGGTGTTTATGTTGTGTGTGAATGGATGAGTGGGTGGAGGTATAAAGGTATGTTTAAAATATATATATATATATATTTAACCTTTATTTCACTAGGCATGTCAGTTAAGACCACCTTTTTATTTACAATGACGGCCTACCAAAAGGCAAAATACCTCTTGCGGGGATGGGTGCTGGGATTACTTTTTTTATTTTTTATTAAATCAAAATATAGGACAAAACACACATCACGATAAGAGAGACAACACTACATAAAGAGAGACCTAAGATCACAACATAGCATTGCAGCAACACATGACAACACAGCATGGTATCAACACAACATGACAACAACATGGTAGCAACACAACCTGGCAGCAGCACAACATGGTAGCAGCACAAAACATGGTACAAATATTGTTGGACACAGACAACAGCACAAAAGGGCAAGAAGATAGAGACAACAATACATCACGCAAAGCAGCCACAACTGTCAGTAAGAGTGTCCAGGATTGAGTCTATGAATGAAGAGATTGAGATAGAACTGTCCAGTTTGAGTGTTTGTTGCAGCTCGTTCCAGTCGCTAGCTGCAGCGAACTGAAAAGAGGAGCGACCCAGGGATGTGTGTGTTTTAGGGACCTTTAACAGAATGTGACAGGCAGAACGGGTGTTGTATGTGGAGGATGAGGGCTGCAGTAGATATCACAGATAGGGGGGAGTGAGACCTAAGAGGGTTTTATAAATAAGCAACAACCAGTGGATCTTGTGACGGGTATAGAGTGCAGTGATGTGTCCTATAAGGAACATTGGTGGCAAATCTGATGGCCAAATGGTAAAGAACATCTAGCCGCTCGAGAGCACCCTTACCTGCCAATCTATAAATTACGTCTCCATAATCTAGCATGGGTAGGTTGGTCATCTGAATCAGGGTTAGTTTGGCAGCTCGGGTGAAAGAGGAGCGATTACGATAGAGGAAACCAAGTCTAGATTTAACTTTAGCCTGCAGCTTTGATATGTGCTGAGAGGACAGTGTATCATCTAGCCATACTCCCAAGTACTTGTATGAGGTTACTACTAGCTCTAAACCCTCAGAGGTAGCAATCACACCTGTGGGGAGAGGGACTTTCTTCTTACCAAACCACATGACCTTTGTTTTGGAGGTGTTCAGAACAAGCTTAAGGGCAGGGAAAGATTGTTGGACACTAACAAAGCTTTGTTGTAGAGCATTTAACACAAAATCCAGGGAGGGGCCAATTGAGTATAAGACTGTATCATCTGCATATAAATGGATGAGAGAGCTTCCTACTGCGCTGAGCTATGTTGTTGATGTAAATTGAGAAGAGCGTGGGGCCTAGGATCGAGCCTTGGGATACACCCTTGGAGACAGGCAGTGGCTGAGACAGCACATGTTCTGACTTTATACACTGCACTCTTTGAGAGAGGTAGTTAGAAAACCAGGCCAAAGACCCATCAGAGACACCAATACTCCTTAGCCGGCCAACAGGATTGGAATGGTCTACCGTATCAAAAGCTTTGGCCAAGTCAATAAAATAGCAGTACAACGTTGCTTAGAATCAAGGGCAATGGTGACATCATTGAGGACCTTTTAAAGTTGCAGTGACGCATCCATAAACCAGATTTCATACCAGAGAGAATACTATAGACATCAAGAAAGCCAGTCAATTGATTATTGACAAGTTTTTCCAACACTTTTAAAAAACTGGGAAAAATAGAAATAGGCCTATAACAGTTAGGATCAGCTTGATCTCCCCCTTTAAATAAAGGACTAACCCTGACTGCCTCCTTCCAAGCAATGCGAACCTCCCCAGAGAGGAGAGACAGGTTAAAAAGTAGATGGGTATGAGAAGAAGGGAGGTTAGTGAAGGAGAGTAAGGAGGGGAGGTGGTGATAAGCTGGTCTTGGGGGGCAAGGGTGGGTAAGGATGGTAGGTGAGACAAGCTTAGTTTGGGGGGGCAAGGGGGAGTAAAGATGGGAGGTGGGATAAGCTTGGCATGGGTGGGATAAAGGGGGAAACAGGAAAGGGGTGGTGGAGAGGGGTAAATTTTGTTTGGGAGAGGACATAATTATATATATTTTATAAAGCCATGGTAAAATTAATTAAAGTTCTGGATAGATTATTGAAAATTTTTATTTGATTGTATGTGTCCACAGAACTGAGTATGTGACTAACATTGTGAAACTGTTCTTGGGAGTATCGTCCTGTGTTGCAAACCAGCTTGTACCTGCGTCCTTGTATAGATAAAGTCCCGCACAAGAACAAGAAACTATAAAGTTATGTGCTCATCACCCAATGCTTCGGAATTGACTGTCTACACTGCGCTGTGTAACTCTGTTCCCTATGAGCTCAGAAATAAATAATCTTAGTTTGACTTGGACTCCAGCAAATCCTTACGTTATAATATCCACCACAATTATCAAAAGTCTATACAATATGCGTACAATGTATGCATCCACAGTCTAATTTCTGGTACATTAGGAGAGGAATCGTTTGCTGTGTGTTTTTTTGTTAAATGTCTGCTCAGCCCACATACCCACACGCTCTATACACACTATATATACAAAAGTATGTGGACGCACTTCAAATTAGTGGATTTGGCTATTTCAGCCACACCCGTTGCTGACAGGTGTATAAAATCGAGCACACAACTCACTACCGAGTCACAAACTGCCTCTGGAAGCAATGTCAGCACAATAACTGTTCATCTGGAGCTTCATGAAGTGGGTTTCAATGGCCGAGCAGCCGCACACAAGCCTAAGATCACCATGCACAATGCCAAGTGTCGACTGGAGTGGTGTAAAGCTCACCGACATTGGACTCTGGAGCAGTGGAAAAGCATTCTTTGGAGTGATGAATCATGCTTCACCATCTGATAGTTCGATGGAAAAATCTGGGTTTGGCGGATGCCAGGAGAACGCTACTTGCCCGAATGGATAGTGCCAACTGTAAAGTTTGGTGGTGAAGGAAGAACAATGGTCTGGTGCTGATTTTCATGGTTCGTGCTAGGCCCCTTAGTTCCAGCGAAAGGAAATCTTAACGCTACAGCATACAATGACATTCTAGACGATTCTGTAATTCCAATTTCCAAGCGAGGTCCATACAGAAATGGTTTCTCGAGATTGGTGTGGTAGAATTTGACTAGCCTGCACAGAGCCCTGGCCTCAACCCCATTGAACACCTTTGAGATGAATTGGAACGCTGCCTGCAAGCCAGACCTAATCGCCCACCATCAGTGCCTGGACTCACTAATGCCCTTGTGGCTGAATGGAAGCAAGTCCCCGCAGCAATGTTCCAACATCTAGTGGAAATCCTTCCCATAAGAGTGGAGGCTATTATGGCAGCAAAGGGGTGACCCACTCCATGTTAATGCCCATGATTTTGGAATGAAATGTTCTACAAGCAGGTGTCCACATACTTTTTGTCATGTATTGTACAGTATATAATGTAAATAATAACTATTTATACTATGATCCTCCCATTATATGGAATGCCCACCACCCTTATATGTCAGGTCTGTTCAAATGTTTTACTTGGTTCTTTAATGACAGACAGAACGGAAAAGGTTAAGTTAGATTCTATACAAGTAAAGACCAACAAAATCCAAATTTATCACATGGAATGTGCACGGGCTCCATGATGGGTGAAAAGAAATGGTTCTCGAAATCGTAAACAGATTGTCAGCAGATCAAATCAAATCAAATTGTATTTGTCACATGCGCCAGTATAAGTATATACCTTACCATGAAACGCTTACTGAACGACCTTAACCAATACTGCAGTTTTAAGAAAAATAACAGTTAAGAAAATATGTACTAAATACACAAAAATTGAAAAAGTAACACAATAAAATAACAATTACGAGGCTATATGGGGGTACCGGTACCGAGTCAATGTGCGGGGGTACAGGTTATTCAAGGTAAATGAGAGAATATGTACATGTAGGTAGGGTTACAGTTTCTATAAAAATGTATATGAATCAGAATTAAACAGTGGGATGTATCCCATAGCCTTTTAAGATTCAACAACTCTGAAGCAACCCCAGGAAGTCTTCCTGTGGGCTCGGAAGTTGCCCCGGACCACTCCGCCATCCCCACAGAGTACCAGGACCTCCAGGAGGTTTTAGGTAAGGCCCGGCCACTTTGCTTCCTCTGCACCGACCCTACGACTGCAGGTGTCAACCTACTCCCTGGCACCACACCACCCAGGGGGCAACTGTACTCTCTGTCGGTGCCAGAGACCAAGGCTATGGAGACATACAACGAAGACTCCCTAGCTGCAGGGTGTATCCGTCCTTCTGCCTCCCCAACCGGCACAGGGTTCTTCTTTGTGGAGAAGAAAGACAAAACCCTGCGACTGTGCATCGACTGCAGGGGCCTCAATGATATCACGGTTAAGAAACGTTACCCCCTACCACTCATCGCCTCTGCCTTCGAGCTGCTCCAAGGGACCACCATTTTCTCCAAGTTGGATCTGCAGAACACCTACCACCTGGTGCAGATACGGGAAGGGGACGAGTGGAAGACTGCCTTCAACATGGCCAGCGGTCACTACGAATATCTGACCAACGCTCCAGCTGTGTTCCAGGCCCTGGATAATGACATTCTCCGCGAAGTGTTGAACCGGTCCATCTTCGTCTACCTTGATGGCGTCCTCGTTTTCTCCACTCACATGCTCCATGTCCGACAGGTCCTCCTGCGCCTCCTGGAGAACCAGCTTTTTGTGAACGCGGAGAAGTGTGAATTCCATCGCTCCACTATCCCCTTCCTTGGTTACATCATTGCTGCGGGGAATGTACAGATGGATCCCGGGAAGGTGAGAGCGGTGGTGGATTGGCGCCAGCCTAAATCCAGAGTGCAGCTGAAACGTTTCCTTGGATTTGTCAAATGTTATCACCGCTTTATCCAGGGTTACAGCACCCTGGCTTCCCCCCTGTCTGCACTCACCTCTCCCAAGGTCCCGTTGATGTGGTCCTCAGCTGCTAACTGGACCTCAAGCACCGCTTCACCACAGCTCCCATATTGGTCCATCCTGACCTGTCCCGTCAGTTTCTGGTGGAGACCGACACTCCGGATGTTAGAGTGGGGGCTGTCCTGTCCCAGCGTTCTGCCCGGGACCTCAAGTTCTTCTCTCATCATCTTAACGCCACAGAGAGAAATTATGATGTGGGGAATTGTGAGCTTCTCGCCGTGAAGATGCCGTTGGAGTAGTGGAGGCACTGGTTGGATTGGGCGGAACATCCTTTCATTGTGTGGACGGATCACAAGAACCTGGAATATCTCCGCACCACCAAGCATCTCAATTTCAGGCAAGCTAGGTGGCCCCTGCTTTTCACCCGGTTCACCCTCTCCTACCGACCGGGATCCAAGAATGTCAAGCCGGATGCGCTGTCACGCTGCTATAGCCCCGTGGCTACGCCCTCAAACCCTGAGACCATCCTTCCCACCTTGTGCCCGGCGACGGCACTCAGCTGGAGAATAGAGAATTAGGTCCACGAGGCGCAGCGTTCCCAGCCGAACCCCGGGGGGATGTTTGTCCCTGATGCCGTCCGCCCCTCGGTCCAGAGGTGGGCCCACTTCTCCAGACTTGCCTGCCACCCGGGTTCCCATCGGACCCTGGCCTTTGTGCAACAACACTTTTGGTGGCCTACCATGGTCCCTGATGTCTCCGCGTTTGTCCCCACATGCACAATCTGTGCGCAGAAAAAGACTCCTCGGCAAGCTCCAGCTGGTCTGCTTCAACCACTTCCTGTCCCTCACCGTCCCTGGTCTCACATATCCTTGGTCTTCGTCACAGGTCTCCCCCCGTCTGATGGCAACACCGTCATCCTGACAGTAGTGGACAGGTTTTCCAAAGCTGCTCATGACATTCCTCTCCCCAAGCTACCCTCTGTCAAAGAGATGACATAGCATGTCTTCTGGATCCATGGATCTCCTACCGGGGTCATCAGTTCTTTTCCCGGTTCTGGAAGGCGTTCTGCACACTCATTGGGTCGTCGGCCAGCCTGTCCTCCGGGTTCCATCCTCAGTCTAATGGCCTGACGAGAATTCTCTGCTGTTCATCTTGTGTTGCCCGGACCCTCTGTATACATCCCATCTTTCATGTGTCTAGGACTAAACCTATGTCTCACAGCCCTTTGTCTCCTGTTTCCCTGTTTTCTAGTTCTCCTGGATTTTGACCATTCTGCCTGTCCTGACCCTGACTGCTGTTTTGTACCTTGTGACACTGCCCTGGATTACTGACCTCTGCCTGCCTTGACCCTTAGCCTGCCTGCTGTTCTGTACCTTTTTAACTCTGCTCTGGATAACTGACCTCTGCCTGTGCTTGACCTGTCATTTGGCTTCCCCCTGTTTTTGTAATACACTTTTGTTACTTTAAACTGTCTGAATCTGGATCTTCTCCTGAGCCGTGATCCTATGGGACTCCCAATCACGGCAAGATATGATACAGCCTGGATTCGAACCAGGGACTGTAGTGATGCCTCTTGCACTGAGATGCAGTCAAATGTAACAAATGTAACAGATATCAGTATTGGTAAACATGAATATAAACTCAATATATTTGCAGATGATCGCCTTATATACCTGACCAATATTGTCAATGCCCACTTTGCTAAAAATATTCTCAGAATACAAAAAAATATCAGGTTCTAATAATGGCAAAAGGATGGCAAAAGGAAGAATTTACAGGAATTCTTTAAGTGGACCACAAAAGATAATAAACACTTGGGATGCTTAAAACTACTTATGGCTGCAATCCCGTCACCGGGATCGATATGACAGCAGCCAGTGACAGTGCAGGGCGCCAAATTCAAAAAACAGAAATCTCATAATTAAAATTCCTCAGACATTCATGTGTCTTATATCACAAAACCACAATAAGCACAGCCATTTTTCCAGCGAAAGATAGCTTTCACAAAAAACAGAAATAGAGATAAAATGAATCACTAACCTTTGACTATCTTCATCAGATGACACTCATAGGACTTCATGTTACACAATACATGCATGTTTTGTTTGATAAAGTTCATATTTATAAAAAAATCTGAGTTTACATTGGCGCGTTAGATTCACTAGTTGCAAAAACATACATTGAGCTTGGCTGAGGTGCACCTGTGACCAGCTCGGAAACCGGATTGCACAGTGGAGAAGGTACGGTGAGATTTGAAATGGTCAGTGATCGGTTTATTAACTTGGCTTTCAAAGACTTTAGAAAGGCAGGGCAGGATGGATATAGGTCTGTAACAATTTGGGTCTAGAGTGTCACCCCCTTTGAAGAGGGGGATGACCGCGGCAGCTTTCCAATCTTTAGGGATCTCGGACGAAATGAAAGAGAGGTTAAACAGACTGGTAATAGGGGTTGCAACAATGGCAGCGGATAAGTTTAGAAAGAGAAGGTCCAGACTGTCTAGCCCAGCTGATTTGTACGGGTCCAGGTTTTGCAGCTCTTTCAGAACATCTCCGATCTGGATTTGGGTGAAGGAGAAGCTGGGGAGGCTCGGGAAAGTAGCTGCGAGAGGTGCGGAGCTGTTGGCAGGGGGTTGGGGTAGCCACGAGGAAAGCATGGCCAGCCGTAGAGAAATGCGGTGGTGACCGTGTCGCCTAGACTCAGTGCAGTGGGCAGCTGGGACGAGGTGCTCTTGTTCTCCATGGACTTTACAGTGTCCCAAAACTTTTGGGAGTTAGAGCTACAGGATGCAAATTTCTGTTTGAAAAATCTAGCCTTTGCTTTCCTGACTGACTGTGTGTAATGGTTCCTGACTTCCCTGAATGGTTGCATATCGCGGGGAGTATCCAATGCTATTGCAGTCCGCCACAGGATGTTTTTGTGCTGGTCAAGGGCAGTCAGGTCTGGAGTGAACCAAGGGCTATATATCTGTTCTTAGTTCAAAATTATTTGAAAGGGGCATGCATATTTAAGATGGTGAGGAAATTACTTTTAAAGAATGACCAGGCATCCTCGACTGACGGGATGAGGTCAATATCCTTCCAGGATACCTGGGCCAGGTCGATTAGAAAGGCCTGCTCGCAGAAGTGTTTTAGGGAGCATTTGACAGTGATGAGGGGTGATCGTTTGACTGCGAACCCATAGTGGTGATCGCTGAGATCCTGATTGAAAACAGCAGAGGTGTATTTGGAGGGCAAGTTGGTCAGGATAATATCTAAGAGGGTGTCCATGTTTATGGATTTAGGGTTGTAGCTGGTGGTTTCCTTGATAATTTGTGTGAGATTGAGGGCATCTAGCTTAGATTGTAGGACTGCTGGGTGTTAAACATTTCCCAGTTTAGGTCACCTAACAGAACGAACTCGGAAGATAGATGGGAGGTAATCAATTCACATATGGTGTCCAGGGCACAGCTGAGAGCTGAGGGGGGTCTATAACAGGCGGCAACAGTGAGAGACTCATTTCTGGAAAGATTCCTTTTTTAAATTAGAAACTCGAACTGTTTGGACATAGACCTGAAAAGTATGACAGAACTTTGCAAGCTATCTCTGCAGTAGATTGCAACTCCTCCCATTTTTGCAGTTCTATCTTGACGGAAAATGTTGTAGTTGGGTATGGAAATCTCTGAATTTTTGGTGGCCTTCCTAAACCAGGATTCAGACACGGCTAAAGCAGTGAGTAAAACAAACTTTGGGAGAAGGCTTCTGATGTTAACATGCATGAAATCAAGGCTTTTTCGATTACAGAAGTCAACAAATGAGAGTGCCTGGGGACACGCAGGGCCTGGGTTAGCCTCCACATCACCCAAGGAACAGAGGAGGAGTAGGATGCGGGTACGGCTAAAGGCTAGTAAAACTGGTCGTGTGGTGCGTTGGGGACAGAGAATAAAAGGAGCAGATTTCTGGGCGTGGTAGAATAGATTCAGGGCATAATGTGCAGACAGGTGTATGGTGGGGTGCGGGTACAGTGGAGGTAAGCCCAGGTCCTGAGTGATGATAAGAGAGGTTGCATCTCTGGACATGCTG
The DNA here is from genome assembly GCF_029448725.1 of Salvelinus fontinalis. NCBI lineage: Eukaryota > Metazoa > Chordata > Actinopteri > Salmoniformes > Salmonidae > Salvelinus > Salvelinus fontinalis. The sequence goes on from NC_074682.1 coordinate 13,277,984, forward strand.
GTTATACTGGGTGAGGTCACCGCATGTGTGGGAGGTGGGACAACAACAGGTAAAATGGCGATGAATGGGCAGAGAGGGTCGGTTAACTACACACAGGGCCTGAGTTCGGGGCTAGGGCCGACAGATAAACAAAGGTAAACAAAGTGGAGTACCGTGATAAATGAACAGTCCAGCAGGCACCAGCTATGTAGCCAAGTGATCATAGGGTCCAGTGTACAGCAATAGATGAAACAGGGAAACAGCTAGGTGGTCGTTACTACGCTAGCACGCTGGAGACACAGCGTTTAAAGTTAGCAGTCCGGGGTAAGTAGAAGCGTCTTCTCCGTCGTCCGGAAAAGGCCGGTTGAGGGCACAGCTGATGGAATTACGTCTGCAGACCAGTCGTGGTGGTACGGCGGGGCGCCGTGTCGACGAAGGGGCCGGGCCAGATGGCGAAAGAGGTATTGTAGTTGTGGGAATGTCGTTTTCTAGCTGGGAGATGCGCCTGGCTCAGGGCTAGCTTCGGGGCTGGGTCACTCAGTTGAAGATAGCTAGCTGTGATCATCAATGGTCGGCAGGAATCTGGCATTGTAGTGGAGAAAAACAGTCCGAGGCTGGCAGGTGTTATCCAGGCTAAAAAAACGTCTGGTGCCTGAGCAGAGCGTAAAGGCCGCTAGCAGTGGCTAACAATGACTAAATGGCTAGTAACTTAGCTAAATTAGCTGGCTACCTTCTGATGAAGGTGGATCCGTGTCACATTGAGGGAGGTGGGTCACCGGAAGGTATATTTAATTTAAAAATGGAAAAAGAGATTTTAAATTGGAATATATACAGAAAAAGACGAAAAATGCAAAAAGTAAACGAGAGGGCAACAAACCTGCACTGCTACGCCATCTTGGCTGGCAAAGTTTTATCTATTTTCAGTAATACATTCTGTCAAAAGGTATATTCGGTAATAACAGACTTTATGTGGGCAAATAACATTTCTAGAATCAAAAGGAAAGTTTTACATCATTCCAAGGGGTGGTTTTAACCTTTTAAACATTGTATCAACTTGCTACTCAAGGCTTCTACTTGCGACAAATAGTTAAATGCACTAAAGAGGAATAATGGGTACATATTGAAGATGTGCATGCCCTTCTCCAGAATAACCCCAGAATATCCCCAAAATTCCCAAATTCTACAGCACAACGTAGTTAAGAACACAATAACGATATGGAAGAAAATTAAGCATATTTTACGAGAACCAATATCACTCCCTAGAAACACAACCCTATGTAATAATCTTTGCATTACAGAACTCACTGATACATTGGCCCACATAAAAAACATAAATGATTGGTTACAGGAAATACATTTATCTCCATGACAAAATTAAAAAGTAATTTTGGACTGACCAACGTAGACAGTTTCACAGACATGCAATTTAAAAGTTACATTGTAAGGGCTGTCGTTCTCCTCATCCTCGGACGAGGAGAGGAGAGAAGGATCAGTGGACCAATACGCAGCATTCGGGAAATAAGCCATCTCTTTATTTGTAACGACGGCAACACGAAAACAAAACACTTACAAAATTACAAAACAAGAAAACGACGTAGACGAAACCTGAACATGAAACTTTCATAACTAAACGTAAAACTCACGGACAGGAACAGACTACATCAAAACGAACGAACAGCCAAACAGTCCCGTATGGTTCAGACATAGACGAAACAGGAGACAATCACCCACAAACAAACAGTGAGAACACCCTACCTAAATATGACTCTCAATTAGAGGAAAACGCAAAACACCTGCCTCTAATTAAGAGCCATACCAGGCAACCCAAAACCAACATAGAAACAGAAAACATAGACTGCCCACCCAAAACACACGCCCTGACCATAAACACATACAAAAACAACAGAAAACAGGTCAGGAACGTTACAAATATAATGAAATTTTGATTTGAAATCTTTTGGACATCAGAGAAACCTTGAGGAAATTTTATCTCAGAGAGAAAAGGATGTTCATATGATAGGGAAGATCTACAAAACCTTGCAGAAGGCATGTCCAACTGACAATCTCAAAGAAAAAAATATATACACTTTTGGAAGCAAGATTTAAAAAGAACTGATGCTGGTACAAGATGGAGGGGAAGTTGGAGCATAACTAACTAAATTACAGTTAACAAAATGTACGCTTGATCCAGTATAAACTAATGTATAGAATTTATTATACAAGAGACAAAATTCCCAAATTCTACAGCACAACGGCAGAGTCATGTCTCAAGTATAAAACTAATAATGACTCAATAATCCATGCCTTCTGGGAATGCTGTAAAGTTCGGAAGCTGTGGGCAGATCAGGAAAGTTGGCTGTTTGTATGTGTTTGTAAGTTTTCGTTTTGGGGGGGGGGTGTTGTAGAAAATAAAAGGAAAAATAAAATATATCAAAAATGTAATCGCAACCTGTAAAGTGTTTCATAAACTGAAATGAAAGATCCCAGAAATGTTCCACAGACACAATTTTTTTTATTTCTCTCAAATTTTGTGAAGAATTTGGCTGCCTCACAACCGCAGACCACGTGTAGCCACGCCAGCCCCGGACCTCCACATCCGGCTTCTTCACCTGCGGGATCGTCTGAGATCGGCCACCCGGACAGCTGATGAAACTGTCGGTTTGCACAAGCGAAGAATTTCTGCACAAACTGTCAAAAACCATCTCAGGGAAGCTCATCTGTATGCTTGTCGTCCCCACCAGGGTCTTGACCTGACTGTAGTTTGACGTCGTAACTGACTTCAGCGGGCAAATGCTCACCTTCGATTGCCACTGGTACACTGGAGAAGAGTGCTCTTCACAGATTAATCCTGGTGTTACAGTTCCCCCAAATATCCAGCAACTTCGCACAGCCAATGAAGAGGAGTGGGACAACATTCCATAGGCCACAATTAACAGCCTGATCAACTCTATGCGAAGGAGATGTGTCATGATACAAATGGAGGTCACATCGGAAACCTACTGATTTTCTAATCCACGCCACTACCTTTTTTAAGGTATCACATCAAATCAAATCAAATCAAATGCAGGTGTAGAAGCATGGTGGCTAGGAAAAACTCCCTAGAAAGGCAAAACCTAGGAAGAAACCTAGAGAGGAACCAGGCTATGAGGGGTGGCCAGTCCTCTTCTGGCTGTGCCGGGTGGAGATTATAACAGAACATGGCCATTATGTTCAAATGTTCATAAATTACCAGCATGGTCAAATAATAGTAATCACAGTGATCAGGTCAGGGTTCCATAGCCGCAGGCAGAACAGTTGAAACTGGAGCAGCAGCACGGCTAGGTGGACTGGGGACAACAATCTGTGACCAACAGATGCATATCTGTATTCCAAGTCATGTGAAATCCATAGATTAGATCCTAATTTATTTATTTAAATTGACTGATTTCCTTTTATGAACAGTAACTCAGTAAAATCTGAATAATTATAGTAAAACCTGCAAAAGAGTGAATGTAAACCAGGGAAAGACACACTATCCTCCCCTGTGCCCAATAAAAAACCACACAACCCTCCCCAAAACAAACAAATACGTTTGACAACCCTCCCCTATTTTGGACAACAGTAAATTGTCATCTGTCTCTTAGTTGTTAAAGTTTACAGTGAAAGCATTTTTCAATCTCAAAAATGATGTTGTTGCAATGCACTAAAAATAATATCCCTGGCCTCCCGGGTGGGGCAGTGGTCTAGGGCACTGCATCGCAGCGCAAGCTGTGCCATCAGAGACTCTGGGTTTGCGCCCAGGCTCTGTCGCAGCCAGCCGCGACCGGGAGGTCCGTGGGGCAACGCACAATTGGCCTAGCGTCGTCTGGGTTAGGGAGGGTTTGGCCGGTAGGGATATCCTTGTCTCATCACGCACAAGCGACTCCTGTGGCGGGCCGGGCACAGTGCGCGCTAACCAAGGGGGCCAGGTGCACGGTGTTTCCTCTGACACATTGGTGCGGCTGGCTTCCGGGTTGGATGCGTGCTGTGTTAAGAAGCAATGCGGCTTGGTTGGGTTGTGTTTCGGAGGACGCATGGCTTTCGACCTTCGTCTCTCCCGAGCCCGTACGGGAGTCGTAGCGATGAGACAAGATAGTAATTACTAACAATTGGATACCACAAAATTGGGGAGATAAAGGGGGTCAAATTTAAATAAATAAAAAATAAAAAAATGATATCCCACGACCCACCAGGACACCGGCTGAGAACCAGAAGTGGGTCCCGACCCACAGTTTGTAAACCACTGTTTTAGAATTTACTGTCTCAACTGATGATGGGCACAATACAAACACCTCAGAAATAGGGTGTAAGCTGCAACATGGGGAAAAAATCTGAATTTAAACATTTTATTGTGGTGTTATGGAGCATGCAGAATGTCTTTATCACCCGGCAGATGCTTTAGAGTGGTACAGGTGGATGTAAACAGTTCAGTAGGCACTAGCAAGCTTTCAGAATCAACTAGGTGTAAAACTACAGTAGGTTAAGGTTTTTCAGCAATGAAGTGAACCTGATGACTTCATGTTATCTTGTTTTCTACATTTTCTTCGTTTTTTGTTCAACATTATTCTGAAGCTCTGAGCTTTTCACACAAGTCTCCATCTCTCTTTGTGGAGTTTAATTTTGGATGTGTGATGACATCTGACTGCGTTGTACTGTATCACAAAATTTCTTCATTAAAGATGCACTTCTGGGTCTTAAGCAGCACAAATTGTATTTGTAACATACGCATACGCATATGACGTAGTACACAATTGAATGACTTAGTACACAAAAAAACAGGGATCCGTTTTGGCTCGTGAGCACAACTATCAAAATTACTGACTGAAGTTATACAAAAGTTTAGAGGGCTTAAGGGCTGCAATCCATTTTACAAGCTGTTAGCTAGAAATATGATAAATTATTTGATTTGTTGAGGTAATTCAGAGAGGAAGAGGGTGAAACGAGAGGCTTGAATCTGCCCCAAACTCTGTCTGTGTGAAAATACAACGAGAAGCAAATGAAGTGGGGATTTTTGTGTTTGGAGGTCAATGAGAAATTGATGAATTCGGTCAACATAAAATTGAATAGCTAATTTGATATGTGAGGCTTATTTGATCAAATAGAAGTTTTGTAATGTTTAGGTTCTTACGAATGTACTGAGAGGTGGCATTCCGGAAACTTTGAGAAAAATTATTTTATATCAGAGTTGTCTCTGTTGTTCACACACATACTGCTCTCTCATTGGCTAGAATGTTCCCGCCTGATCCCACCTCCCCCTGCCTGCCTTCGGCCTATGTGGGCATTTATTCCCAATGTTAGTGCTGCCAGTCTCATTACTCGTCAGTGTATAGATCATCTTTGGCGAAGTCGATGCAACATAGCATATGTTGTCATCAGGATCGTTACGATAAAACAAGGAGTCATGGCGATCAGAAATTAAACTCATTGCATCTTGTGGAATTGTTAGTGTAATTATTATTAAATGAATGTACCAGTATGAGCAAAAGTTCCAAGTACTAATTTAAAACAATCTGTGTTGTCCTTGCAAGCATCAGTATTTATTGAGATGCCCATGGAGGTTATGGGGGATATCTAGTGGGCCATCTTCCACACCTCTCTAAACAAACATCTAAGCTAATTTCCTGACTTCAGGGGGAGTTTTGTCTGTGCTTTCCATCCATGCAATTTCCTCCTTCTATCTCTGATGGGTACCTGCAGTGAATTTATTTGTTAGACACTGCTGGAGGTGTCTAATGGCTAATATTTCCAAGGCAGTCTAATTTGTTTGTATTTTATCTGTAACTCGTGTCTTTATCCCCCTCTAACCTCAGATGCTTTCTGGATTTCTTTCTCTGCATCTTTGGGGGATATACCTAGAGTAGCTTCTGTAATTACTGAACGTCTAAGGGAATATGGAAAAACTGAGTTCACAAATAGTTCAATGTGGGTATTAAAAGTCACATTTCATTCAGATTGTGCTGCATCTACATACGCACCTAATACGTACATAAAACACTATTTTCTTGCTGTTGAAAGTTGTCTTGAGACGAGATGATTATGCAATTGTGCATTTTATTGGAACATTGACAGTGGACCACAATGAAAGGCTTTACCTTACAATAGCTTTTACCACAGATAAGTAATGATCAACAACACCTGTGACGTATAATACAAGTCCAAGTGTGAATTTACTACCCCAGCAGTGTTGATGCCTCTGGCTGAATCCTGTACCTGTTGTTATCAGAGGGCTGAGTCTAAAAGTCCTAGAGGCTGTGTTTCCTCTCGAAGTGGCTGTTAAAATTGCATGAATACATTTCCACAGTAATGTTCTATCAATAATGTCTGAATGAAGAGCCATTAATGATGCTTGAGAAGAACTGAGGAAGAAGTGGCAGGCTACTTCACTGGGTTTTCTAGGCAATGCCATCTGTAATTTTCAAAAGCTTGGCTCTGAAGACAATTAACCGAGTTTAGAAAAGGCAAAATTGTCAATTGTGTCTTTACAATGTTCAAAAATCAGCAACTCAGCACTTGACAATCAGTAAAGGGAGTGAAGGACCTTATATTCATGCTCAGCTCAGATTTGCTAATCTGTTTGGAGAATCGTTATTTACGATACATACTGTGAATCAAATACAAATTAGGAATTATACACACAAAGAATCGAGTGACACAGATACGCTATGGCAAATTAGAATATGGCATTACCATTCATTTCAAAAAGGTCTCCTGAAGCAGCAGATAAACCATATGGATCTTCCACACCTGCTGCCTTTGATGTGAGAAATCCCAACAGGAAATTCCCCCAAATGAGGGATCAAATTCTGTTTGATGATGTCTACCACTGCATCGCAACATAAAACAATGCACTGACATGTTTTTGTGATGGGCCACTGACTAGCACATAACCAAGCTTGAAGCTCTCCACACATGCACCTGCTTATGACCTGCAGTTGCAACTATGACACCACATTCAGGTTCAGATCATGTCATCAAGCCATCTGTTTTAATGGGTCACACATTTGAAATTGAGTGCTCACAATCCATGAGGCTGGTTTAAATGTGAACTGGTAACAGTGTAAAAACAACATTGTAATAACATGGTAATAACAATTATTACTGAATCATTATTTTATTTTCATTTATCTGTTACTTTACCAGGTAAGTTGACTGAGAACACGTTCTCATTTACAGCAACGACCTGGGGAATAGTTACAGGGGAGAGAAGGGGGACAGTAGGCTACATATGAATCCTAATCATTCATACTATTGTCTTCAGTGTGTTAGCATATGGTTGGTATGTTAGTAATTCTGTTAGAATGTTTATAGATTTAATAATATCATATATATAAAAGCAGCAACCATGTACGCAGTGGAAATTGCATTGCAGTGCTCACAGACGTATTGTTTACCTGGAAAGCAACATCTTTGCTGGATTACAAGACAGCACCCCAGGACATACAGATACTGTTGAGTGCACATGGTGCAAGGGCCATGGTATTGACCTCCCTGTTTTTATTAACCCACTGCCCCCTTTCACAAACATACCGCATCTCTTATCTAGCCTGCTCTCTTGCTCTGACATGAGATTAGAGGATAGCCTACCCTCGGGCCTTTTAAAGCTCATTGAAGCTTCCAACTAAATGGAATTGTATGCTCAAACCACAATGCTGCCCTAAGTTCATCAGTACACTCTTAACTGTAGCATACGTGTGAACTTTATACCCTTAAATTCAGTGCTCTTACATTTTCATTTTATTTTTAGGAAAACAGCTAACATCCTGTATTTCTACACATTCTGCCATGGGGCAGAGAATTTTTTTTGTTTTATAGACGATCTCATGCCATTTATACATTTTTACATGAGGCTGATAGAAAATGTTGCTGTTTTAAAGCCAATTTCCTGCAATTCTAATCATTTTGCAATGGGGCAGAGAGAAAAATGTGCCATTGTATAGCTAATTTTGTAACATCTTGACCAGAGTTCTTATGTGTTTTGCTTGTTTAGTGTTGGTCAGGACGTGAGCTGGGTGGGAATTTCTATGTTGTGTGTCTAGTTTGTCTGTTTCTGTGTCCAGCCTAATATGGTTCTCAATCAGAGGCAGCTGTCAATCGTTGTCCCTGATTGAGAATCATATATAGGTGGCTTGTTTTGTGTTGGGGATTGTGGGTGGTTGTTTCCTGTCTCTGTGTTTTGTCTGCACCAGATAGGACTGTGACGGTTAGTTTGTTTTGTCATTTTGTATAGTGTTTTGTGTTAATTAAATCATGGAAAATTACCACGCTGCACATTGGTCCTCAGATCCTTCTCGCCTCTCCTCGTCTGAGGAGGAGGACTTAGACTGCCGTGACAAATTTCCTGATATTCACATTTTGCCATCAGGCTAAGAGAAAATGTTGCAGTTTTCATATGACTCAGGATGAGACCCAGATGCAAACACAGGAGGCAGATGGTTTGAGCCCTTGTTATTTATTAAAATGCAAGGGGCAGGCAATAAGCAGGTCTAGGACAGGCAGTTCATTAACCATGTCAGAGTCTGAAAGGTACAGGGGGGCAGGCAGGCTCAAGGTCAGGGCAGGCTGAATGGTCAGGCAGGCGGGCTCAACGTCAGGGCAGGCAGAACAGGTCGGAACCGGGAGGGCTAGAAAACAGAGACTAGGAAAAACAGGAACACAGAAAACCACGCTAGTAGGCTTGACAAGACGAACTGGCAACAGACAGGGAACACAGGTATAAATACACTGGGGATAATGGAGAAGATGGGGAACACCTGGAGGGGGGTGGAGACATGCACAAAGACAGGTGAAACAGACCAGGGTGTGATATGTAAAGCTAATTTAATATAATTATAAACATTTTGCCATGGCTTATGACGTGTTCTGTGTACATTTGCTGTGTACTTTTTCAGAGTTTAACCTTTTACTGCAGTTGGCTACATCAGGGCCACACAGTGATTCTTGGTAGTCTTATACAAATCTACTTTGAAACAAAGGTATACACCTCACACACATGGTTATGGGCTTAAAAAAAGAAGACACCTGTACCATGTCAGATATGTATTACATTTTGAGTTTGCATTCCAATATTACACGCTATTTACAGTACATCACAGAAGACTGAAATATAAAACTGTTTGGCATAGAAACACCGGATTTGTGTCGTAAAAATAAAATGTAATAAAGTATTAACATTCCACCCATGAGGCCAGAGGCCTTTTGGTCATTGAGGCCTTTTGGTCATTGACTGCAGGAAAGGGCTACAGCTAGAATTCTTAATTGAAACAATAACAAACCGGACACCCGGCCTCTGTTTTGGTATAAAGCTGAGGGATGGGCCCTGGAGAAATGTAGCCCATCTCAAATTCATAGACAGAGCAATGGATACAAGGACCATCCATGATATATGTTTTAAAAAATCTAGTTTTAACCATGTTTTGAGACTATAGAGTTTGTTTACAAACATTGGAGTAAAACAAGCTTTTTGGGGGGTTCTCATAGGGTATGACAGTTGAACCAAGCTCATTTACAAGTTATAGTCTTCAAGAATTAATATATCATTCATTTAGATGTGGCAACTAAGGATTCTAGCTTGAAATAATGAATGTAGGCCTACTGAATATGACAATATTGGTTGTCTGTGAGTACACACTACAAACTGTTCTCTAATAGAGTTTTTGTACCTGGGTACTGTACCATAACGGTTTACTTTCTATGTGTTCAGTTTCGGCATGCTTTGGTTTTCCATGTAATATTTGTGACGTGCACAATCATTTTCAGTCACGCTAGCTCATTAGCATAAAGTATTGGCTTGATGTGTTTTTTGATCAAAATTAGAATTCGTGTTTTCTAGCCAATCCAATTCGTTTGAATGTAGAAATCATAGTGTAAGTACACTTTAAAAGCCTCAGATGTTAATCAAGATCCACCTTTCAAAATGAGTCATTCATTAACAGTCAACTAAAAAGCTAGCTAACTAGCTGTTTAGCTTGCTAGCACACCCACTGTAATGAATACTCAGGGGGGAATAGGTGTAGATTCACACGCAGAGCGCGGCAGATGTTAATTAAGCCTTTGCAGAAGGCAGGAATCGTGGTCAGAGGCAGGCAATGGTCAACCACAGGTAGGCAGTCAAAAACTAACAATACCTCACAACCATACAAACAGAAAGAACTGAACTAAATAGGCAGCTGATGAGACCAGGTGAGAAATGAACACAGGTGAAATCAATGAACAAAAATGAAAGACAGGGCTACGTTCCAGAACACAAAGAAAAAGGTTGACTAAGAAAAGAAAAGCAGACCCTTACAGTACACTACCCTCCTCCCCCATGAGAGGCTCCTGAAGACCAAACGGCACCGGAGGGTGAAGCGGGGGAGCAGAGGGGGACCTCGGGGGCGAGGTCCGGCAGGCTGGTTCGACAAGGTCATGGACTGACCCGCCTCTGCTCTCCCGCTCCACCCTCCGTTGCCGTTGGGTCGTCGGCCAAAGGAGTTGTTGGATTTGGGGATGACCAGTGAAATATACCTGCTGGAGCACGTGCAACAGGTGGGTGTTGCTATGGTGACCAGTGAGCGGAGATAAGGCGGAGCTATACCTAGCAAAGACATAGATGACCTGGAGCCAGTGGGTTTGGCGATGAATATGTAGCAAGGACCAGCCAACGAGAGCATACAGGTCGCAGTGGTGGGTAGTATATGGGGCTTTGGTGACAAAACGGGTGGCACTGTGATAGACTATATCCGGTTTGCTGAGTAGAATGTTGGAGGCTATTTTGTAAATGACATCGCCAAGGTCAAGGATCGGTAGGATAGTCAACCTCTTGGCCCCTCTGATATATTCCAGATTACGATTATCTGTTAGGACGAGAAAGGGATGTTGTGCGCCCTCCAATCAGTGGTGCCACTCCTCGAGGGCCAGCTTGATGGTGAGGAGTTCTGTTCCCCACATTGTAATTCCTCTCAGCGGGGGATCATTTCCTGGAGAAGGCACAGAGATGTGATTTGGGAGGTGTTCCCACCCGCTGAGAGAGTATGGCTCCTACTTCGGAGGCATCCACCTCCAGAGTGAAAGGAAGGGTCGGATCAAGTTGGCAAAGGACAGGAGCTGAGATGAAGCGGCGTTTCAAGTTGTTGAACGCAGTCAGGGGGGGTATCAGTCCATTGAAGGGTCAGGGTCTTTTGGCTGGTAAGGGCAGCGGCCGTATAACTGAAGTTCCGAATGAACAGGCAATAGAAGTTACAGAACCCAATGAAACGTTGGAGTTTTTTAACAGCTGATCAGGGATACCTCCGTTGTAACTAACTCCGCTGCGCTCAACTTTGAGAGTTGATACACACGTTATCATCTTCAGGGTTGGTGGTACTGCGGGATGGTTGAGCTAACGTAGGCTAATGTGATTAGCATGAGGTTGTAAGTAACAAGAACATTTCTCAGGACATAGACGTATCTGATATTGGCAGAAAGCTTCAATTCTTGCTAATCTAACTGCACTGTCCAATTTACAGTAGGTATTACAGTGAAAGAGTACCATGCTATTGTTTGAGGAGAGTGCACAGTTTTGAACATGAAATGTTTGGGCAATCTTGATACAACATTTTTAACATAAATGCAATGGTTCATTGGATCAGTCTAAAACTTTGCACATTCACTGCTGCCATCTAGTGGCCAAAATCTAAATTGCACCTGGGCTGGAATAATACATTATAGCTTTTCTCTTGCATTTCAAAGATGATGGTACAAAAAAACTTCTTTGTATTATCTTTTACAAGATCTAATGTGTTCTCCTACATTTCCACAAACTTTAAAGTGTTTCCTTTCAAATGGTACCAAGAATATGCATGTCCTTGCTTCAGGGCCTGAGCTACAGGCAGTTAGATTTGGGTATGTCATTTTAGGCGAAAATTGAAAAAAAGGGTCTGATCCTTAAATTAAACAACATTTTGAAGCTAAGAATCTCCTCTTTTCAACAATAATAAACAGCTGAAAATGTATGTTGGGGTCAATGCGACTGATGATGATGGAGCAAGTCACATGTATTGCTTTTATTATACAATGGGTGGGTCTATTCCTGGATGCTGATTGGTTTAAACTGCGTTCCAGCTGTTCTATTAGAGAAATCACTGTGCATCCACTGTCCCATCAGCCCAGCCAGGCATAAACTTGATCTACATTGTAAAAAGGCCTTTAGAAAATATGTCCCCTTGCTTAACTCTCACGAGTCACAAACCCGGATCCGGGATCCCCCCCATCAAAAAAGCTGACTAGCATAGCCTAGCCTAAAGCCACAGGGATATCATATAATAAAATGTTCATGAAATCACAAGTCCAAGACACCAAATGAAAGATACACATCTTGTGAATCCAGCCATCATTTCTGATTTTTAAAATGTTTTACAGGAAGACACAATATGTATTTCTATTAGCTAACCACCATAGCAAAAGACACAACTTTTTTTTCCCACCATTTTTTTCCTGCATAGGTAGCTATCACAGATTCGACCAAATAAAGATAGAAATAGTCACTAACCAAGAAACAACTTCATCAGATGACAGTCTGATAACATATTTATTGTATAGCATATGTTTTGTTTGACAAATGTGCATATTTCAGGTATAAATCATAGTTTTACATTGCAGCCACCATCACAACTCTCACCAAAGCAACTAGAATAACTACAGAGAGCAACGTGAATTACCTAAATACTCATCATAAAACATTTATGAAAAATACACAGCGTACAGCAAATGAAAGACAAAGATCTTGTGAATCCAGCCAATATTTCAGATTCTTTAAGTGTTTTACAGCAAAAACACAATTTAGCATTATATTAGCTTACTACAATAGCCAACCACACAGCAGCATTGATTCATGCACGTTAGCGATAGCGAATAAACCAGCAAAAGATATAAATTTTTTCACTAACCTTCTCAAAACTTCATCAGATGACAGTCCTATAACATCATATTACACAATACATATATTGTTTGTTCGAAAATGTGCATATTTAGCGGCACAAATCGTGGTTATACAATGAGAATAGTAGCCAAGCTGCCAACAAAATGTCGGGAGAAATCTTGGGAGAGGCACCTAATCTAATCAATAACTAATCATAAACTTGACTAAAAAATACAGGTTGGACAGCAAATGAAAGATACATTAGTTCTTAATGCAACCGCTGTGTTAGATTTTTAAAATTAACGTTACTACGACATACAGCGTGAGCTAAAGCGAGACCGCACCGAAATTAATGGCGGAATAATAGTTTTACATTTTTCAACAGAACAACGAATTAACATCATAAATAGTTCTTACTTTTTGATGAGCTTCCATCAGAATCTTGTGCAAGTGGTCCTTTGTCCAGAATCATCGTTGCTCGGTTGTAGATTGCCGTCTTCAACTTAGGAATTAGCAGCAAACATTAGCTATGTGGCCCAGACGTGCCCAACTCTTCATAACGCAGCACAAAGAAATATCCGAAAATCGCAATATACTGATATAAACTGATATAACTCGGTTTAAAATAACTACATTATGATGTCTTTAACACCTATATCGAATAAAATCAGAGCCGGATATATCTAAGGCCTATAACGAGAGCTTTTCAGAATGCCATCCTGAGATCCTCCTTTGCGCCATGACGAACGTTGAAAAGAGTGCACCCCCGGTTCCATGAGCCTTTATATGGCCTCAGATCTGCCTAGCAACACCATTCCAATTCTCACTGCTTACTGACATCTAGGGGAAATCGTATGCAGTGCATGTCGACTCATAGATAACATGCAATTTAATAAACTGACCCTGGAACAGAGCATTGATTTCAGATTTCTCACTTCCTGACAGGAAGTTAGGTGCAACTTGAGTTCTGTTTTACTCACAGATATAATTCAAACGGTTTTAGAAACTAGAGAGTGTTTTCTATCCAATAGTAATAATAATATGCATATTGTACGAGCAAGAATTGAGTACGAGGCAGTTAAATTTGGGAACGAATTTTTACAAAGTCGAAATGGCGCCCCCCTATTGACAAGAAGTTTTAACCTAGCATTTGGTTTGCAACAGCAGGGACTTGTATAAACCTTGCGGTCTGGTCTGTCTTTCTGACCTCTGCGACGTTGTTTTAATTTTGAAACGCGATCTCCAACATCCTCTAGAGAGTGAACGTGTCTGGACAATATAGACATATTTTTTGATCCAGGCGAAATCAAGATCAGCATTTATTTTTATGGACAAATGCAAAAACAAAGTCAATAGAAAACAGGTAAAAGGAAACAAAATGCAGCTAGCATGCTGTCTTTCCATCTTAAGTTTGAAGTGATTTCTGTGTAGTTGGCTAGATAACAAGGGAGAAGAGCCTGCATAGCAACCATTTTCATTTGTCATAGTAACTGCAAGTAGGTTGTTATCAATAAACGTCACAATAAGAAAAGACAGACCAGACCGCAAGGTTTATACAAGTCCCTGCTGTCTGTCTGACTAACGTTACTGTCATCAGTACTATAAGCAAATATAAACACTATTTAGAGATTACTAGATAGGCTATCCTACGAGACTAAGCCAATTTGCCCAAGCGAAAATCAATGGCGTCTATATATTTTTTTAGCAAGCTAGCTTCATACTTTTTTCTGACATGCCGAACATGCAGCCTTGTTGATTTAATTTGACACTTCACGGCCACCAGAGTTTGACATGTGACTACAGTTTGCATTGAATTGTGGGTCATATCAACGCCACAAGTGACCAACGTTCTTCAAGGGCTGAGGCAACGTTTGTGAATTGTACCTCCACTTAAGATGGCAATCAAACTGCATCTGGTTTCGACAGGGATTCCCAGAGGGAAAGTGGCTAGTGCAAAGGCTGAGGGGGTAGGCAGCCCTATAGTAAATTTCAGGTAGGGGAAATGGCGTGCTACAGTCACAGTCTGTACATGATCATCACATGGGGATTCACTTCAGATGCTGGCTTTACACCTGAATTAAAGGGTTTTTCCACCTGGGTGCTGAACCTTACCGTACCCGAGCTGGTACTGGTGGGTCCATTTTTCTATTACTTTTGGGTGAAGTACGGTTCAATTCGAGTACAGTTGAAGTCGGAAGTTTACATACACCTTAGCCAAATTCATTTAAACTCAGTTTCACAATTCCTGACATTTTATCCAAGTAAAAATTACCTGTCTTAGGTCAGTTAGGATCACCACATTATTTTAATAATGTAAAATATCAGAATAATAGTAGAGAGAATGATTTATTTCAGCTTTTATTTCCTTCACCACATTCCCACTGGGTCAGAAGTTTAGTTAAACTCAAATAGTATTTGGTAGCATTGACTTTAAATTGTTTAACTTGGGTCAAACGTTTCGGGTAGCCTTCCACAAGCTTCCCACAGTAAGTTGGGTGCATTTTGGCACATTCCTCCTGACAGAGCTGGTGTAACTGAGTTAGGTATGTAGGCCTCCTTGCTCGCACACACTTTTTCAGTTCTGCCCACAAATTTTCTATGGGATTGAGGTCAGGGCTTTGTGATGGCCACTCCAATACCTTGACTTTGACCTTGTTGTCCTTAAGCCATTTTGCCACATCTTTGGAAGTATGCTTGGTGTCATTGTCCATTTGGAAGACCCATTTGCGACCAAGCTTTAACTTCCTGACTGATGTCTTGAGATGTTGCTTCAATATATCTACATAATGTTCCTTCCTCATGAAGTCATCTATTTTGTGAAGTGTCCCTCCAGTCCCTCCTGCAGCAAAGCACCCCCACAACATGATGCTGCCACCCCCGTGCTTCACGGTTGGGATGTGTACTTTGGCTTGCAAGCGTCCTTCTTTGTCCTCCAAACATCACTATGGTCATCATGGCCAAAAAAGTTATATTTTCTTTCATCAGACCAGAGGACATTTCTCTAAAAAGTACGATCTTTGTCCCAATGTGCAGTTGCAAACCGTAGTCTGGCTTTTTTATGGTGATTTTGGAGCAGTGGCTTCTTCCTTGCTGAGCGGCCTTTCAGGTTATGTCGATATAGGACTCGTTTTACTGTGGATACCAGATACCTTTGTACCTGTTTCCTCCAGCATCTTCACAAGGTCCTTTGCTGTTGTTCTGGGATTGATTTGTACTTTTTGCACCAAAGTACGTTCATCTCTAGGAGACAGAACGCATCTCCTTCCTGAGCGGTATGACGGCTGCGTGGTCCCATGGTGTTTATACTTGCGTACTATTGTTTGTACAGATGAACATGGTACCTTCAGGCGTTTGGAAATTGCTTCCGAGGATGAACCAGACTTGTGGAGGTCTACAATTTTTTTTCTGAGGTCTTGGCTGATTTCTTTTGATTTTCAAATGATGTTAAGCAAAGAGGCACTGAGTTTGGAGGTAGGTCTTGAAATAAATCCACAGGCACACCTCCAATTGATTCAAATTATGTCAATTAGCCTATCAGAAGCTTCTACAACCATGACATAATTTTCTGGAATTTTCCAAGCTGTTTAAAGGCACAGTCAACTTAGTGTATGTACACTTCTAACCCACTGTAATTGTGATACAGTGAATTATTGTAACGGTCCTGACCTGTTTTATGTTGTTTTTGTATGTGTTTATGGTCAGGGCGTGTGTTTTGGGTGGGCAGTCTATGTTTTCTGTTTCTATGTTGGTTTTGGGTTGCCTAGTATGGCTCTTAATTAGAGGCAGGTGGTTTGCGTTTTCCTCTAATTAAGAGTCATATTTAGGTAGGGTGTTCTCACTGTTTGTTTGTGGGTGATTGTCTTCCGTATCTGTGTTATGTCTTGCACCATACGGGACTGTTCGGTTGTTCGTTTCGTTTCGATGTAGTCTGTTCCTGTCCGTGAGTTTTACGTTTTAGTTAAGTAAGTTCATGTTCAGGTTTTTTCGTCTACGTCGTTTTCTTGTTTTGTAATTTTGTAAAAGTATTTGTTTTCGTGTGCCGTCGTGTTTAAATAAAAGATGGCTTATTTCCCGAATGTTGCATTTTGGTCTGATGATCTTTCTCTCCTCTCCTCGTCCGAGGAAGAGGAGAACGACAGCCCTTACAATTATAAGTGAAATAATCTGTCTGTAAACAATTGTAGGAAGAATTACTTGTGTCATGCACAAAGTAGAAGTCGTAACCGACTTTCCAAAACTATAGTTCGAAACTCAACATCCGGTGAAATTGCAGAGCGCGAAATTCAAATGACAAAAATCTGAATATTAAAAATTCATGAAAATACAAGTGTCAAACATCATTTAAAATCTTAACTTCTTGTTAATCCAGCCGCTTTGTCAGATTTCAAAAAAGCTTTACAGCGAAAGCACATCATGCGATTATCTGAGGATAGCGCCAGGCACACAAAGGCATTACATTAACTTCTTTGCGCTACGGATCCCTTTAGCGGGATCATTTTCCTAAACAGCCGCTGAACTGCTGGGCGCCAAATATTACAAAAAATATTTATAATCATGCAATCACAAGTGAAATATACCAAAACAAAGCTTAGCTTGTTGTTAATCCACCTATCGTGTCAGATTTTGAAAATATGCTTTACAGCGAAAGCAATCCAAGCTTTTGTGAGTGTATCAATCAATGCTAGAACAGCTAGCCACCAAATTAGCATGGTCACGAAAGTCAGAAAAGCAATAAAATTAATCGCTTACCTTTGATAATCTTCGGATGTTTGCACTCACGAGACTCCCAGTTACACAATAAATGTTCTTTTTGTTCGATAAATATTACTTTTATAACAATAAACCGCCATTTGGGTTGCGCGTTATGTTCAGAAAACCACAGCCTCGTTCCGTTTGAGGAAAATTCCAAAAAGTATCCGTAATGTTCGTAGAAACATGTCAAATGTTTTTATAATCAATCCTCAGGTTGTTTTTAACATACATAATCGATCATATTTCAACCGGACCGTAACCTATTCAATAAAAGAGAGAAAGAAAATGGAGCGCTACCCCTCTCGCGCGCAGGAACTAATCAAAGGACACCTGACTAGTTTTGAAAAATCTCGCTCATTTTTCAAAATAAAAGCCTGAAACTATGTCTAAAGCCTGGTCACAGCCTGAGGAAGCCATTGGAAAAGGAATCTGGTTGATACCCCTTTAAATGGAAGAAAGACGGGCAACACAGATTTAAACATTTTAAAAAACACTTCCGGGTTAGATTTCCTCAGGTTTTCGCCTGCAAAATCAGTCTTGTTATACTCACAGACAATATTGTGACAGTTTTGGAAACTTTGGAGTGTTTTCTATCCTAATCTGTAAATTATATGCATATTCTACAATCTGGACCTGAGAAATAGTCCGTTTACCTTGGGAACGTTATTTAAAAGAAATCTGACCCCTAGCGTCAAGAAGTTAATTTTCCAACCAAGCAGAGGCGTCACGATAAAATAAATCCCTTACCTTTGAAGATCTTCATCTCGTTGCCATCACAAGGGTCCCAGCTACATAACAAATGGTCCTTTTGTTCGATAAAGTCCTTTATATCCCAAAAAAGTCTGTTTAGTTGGCCCGCTTGACTCAGTAATCCACCGGTTTCCCTCGTTCAAAATGCATACAAATTAATCCTGTAAGTTACCAATAAACTTCTTCCAAACAAGTCAAACAATGTTTCTAGTCAATCCTCAAGTACCCTAATATGTAAATAAACGATACAATTTAAGACAGAGAATAGCATGTTCATTACCGGAGATAAATAACGAAGAGTGCACCCTCACCGGAATGCGCTACAAACACTACAGCCAAAATGGGAGCCACTTACAAAAACTAGAAATTCTAGCTCATTTAAAAAAACAAGCCTGAAACTCTTTCTAAAGACTGTTAACATCTATTGGAAGCCATAGGAACTGCAATCTGGAATTGCAATCCCATTGACAGCCATTCTAATCAGTGGTGAGCTGAAAAAAATTAATTCTGGATGGATTGTCCTCGGGTTTTTGCCTGCCATATCAGTTCTGCTATACTCACAGACAGTACAAGTCCAGTAACTGCAGTCGACTGTGCTATTTTGGACTCAGTAATTTCCGTGTACTGTGGTGTAAAGTACTTAAGTAAAAATAAGTACTACTCAATTCGTTTTTTTTAGGTTTCTGTACTTTACTTTACTATTATATTTTTTACTACTTTTACTTCACTACATTCCGTAAGAAAATATTGTACTTTTTACTCCATACATTTTCCTTGACACCTAAAAATACTCGTTACATTTTGAATGCTTAGCAGGATAGGAAAATAGTCTAATTCATGCACTTATCAACAGAACATCCCTGGTCTTCCCTACTACCTCTGATCTGGCAGACTCACTAAACACAAATGCTTTGTTTGTAAATGATGTCTGAGTGTTGGAGTGTGACCCTGGCTTTCCATAAATAAATAAAAAACAAGAAAATGGTACCATCTGGTTTGCTTAATATAAAGAATTTGAAATTATGGCAGTTGGGTACTTTTTCCACCACTGCAGTTATACTGCACTCTGACTGCAATCTTTTTTCGTAAGGGAACAAACACTGAAGTGGACCAGTTAGTACTTAACAATTTCACCAGAGTGCAGGTGATAACAGAGAGTACTGGTACAGCACACCATATACAATCGCCCTCTGGGCCACCATAATCAGACCATATTTCAACTGGTCGATCAGTACAGTACCGTTTCCATTTAATTTAACGTTGAACACAGTTCTGTCGTACTGAACGCACCCCGGGCAAATGCAATCGAGCAAAGCGCCGTGACATTGATCAACCAATGGGTGTGTAAGATACCACCCACATACGTTTGCTTGACACCCCCTCATGATAATACTGGAGGAACAAAGATAGATCCAACGGTAGGGAGTGCTGTTTTGTCACAGGTAGCTTGTGCACTTACTAGACAGGACTGTATTTGTTGAATGTAGCCTAGATAAGTACAGTTATGTAAACCGTTGAGAGATCAACACAATTTGTGATACATTTTAGTAGACTATTGCATATAGACCTACTTGTAAATAGATCTAGTCTAATAGCCCTACTGTGGAATACATTTGAATTGGGCCTATTGACTTGAGCACTGGTCTTAATTGCATAATCATATCAGTGACAATGTGATGCTCATTGCATTCCCTATGCAATTACCACGAGGTATTCAAATTACCCTGACAGTCGTGAAAGGAAACTACTGCTGTAACTCCCTCTATCTGGATGGCTGTGACTAATTCCAATTGGGCAACGTATAGCCTATAAATGACCGTGTGCCATATAAAAAAGATACTTCAGATCATCTTTTTGGCTTTGAATACGTGGAAATTAGAGCATCCTGGGTGAGTATTGAGCGCCCGACCAGTGGCGCATTTCATTTGTGCGCGTGTTTTCACGTGTCAACAGTGGGCGCTTCACTGCCTCCGTACAACGGGTCTGGAGCAAGGGGATGCGCAGAATGTAAATCTCAGCTCAGAGGTCTCTCTGTCTCACTCTCCGTCCAGACTGGCAGCATTTCCTGGAGTGTCTTAGTTGTTGAAAGACTAGACCAAGCACCTGTGATTGAGTACAGTTGACATCCCGACGTCGGAGCTGGAGCCCTGTGACTCCTGAGCTAATTGCGTGGGTGCTTCGGGGATTACAACGAGGAGCATCTCCTCCAAACCAAGAGGAGAGACGGACTTGCGGGGCTCTTTACGAGAAGTGCGGTGCTGCGATTCCGTGGACCAGCGTTTACCCGCAAACTCTCGTTGGGATCCTGAATAAGAGAGCCACGGCTCTTATGAAAATGTTTATTCTTTAGGAAAAGACATAGAGACAATCACTGATTTAAATACCACTGATTTATGTCATTTGGACAGTGGAATCAATGAAATAGGCTAGCCTACTATTTTCTCTGTTCATCCAATTCCATGAAGAGGAAAAACAGCATTCTGTTTAATAACTCGGTAAGTGTTTATTAGTTTACGTTGATTTGATAAGCTTCCACATAAGGTAAAACGCTATTTTAATGTTTCATAATAGTGATTATGTTGCATGCGACTCTGAGTGTCTATTAAGTCCACAATATTTCATAGGCTATAGCCTACTAGTATTTTTCGACATCCTGAGAAGTTTTTCTTTATTTTTCAATAATCGAAAAGGCAGTGGGAAATATAACAATTATTTGATGAGCAAACTGAGCAAGTTATGGCAACTACAATGCAATTCACACGGTGCCTAAAGTATAGCCTATTAGGCCAGGGTTATAGTTGGATTTTCTTGCTTGTTCCCATTTCCAAATATGGGAAGTGGCGAGGTTGACACATTTAAACAACACCCTGATTCAAGCACTTATTCAACTTTCTATCTTTTGAATTGCAGAGAAAGCTATTTCCTCAACAACAGCAAGACAAGATGTGTGTAGCAGACATTTATCGAGATAATGGTTGTGCATGATCATTTCATGCATACTGCTGACATAGTACTCCACCAGGAGCCTTGAATGGCTTTTCCAGGCTACTGAGATTTATCTTGCTGCTCAGGCTCATTTTCTTCATCTAGGGCACAAGTCCACATGGGGGCTGCTTTGTTCCATGCAGTCAGGGAAGGTATAGCCTTCATAGCTCTGACTGCAGATAGGCTAATGCTGGTTGCAATAGAGCCCCTTCCTCTACATAAAATTCAGTCAGGAGCACCTTATGGATCTTTTGCTCTCTAGCTTTTTCATTTTAAACTGTAATTAGTCATCCAACCTAATTCAATTATGCTTTTAATTATGTTGCTGGCGCTATTGTATTTCTCATTGACTCCTCTGACTGTGTAAAATGATTGTCTGCTTCCCAGGTGGCTGGCCTCTGGGGGACCTTTGTGACCAAAACGGTCTCTCCTTTGTTCTATTTCCTTTAGATAAATACATATATGTCTCAAAACTCTTCTGGTTGCACCATATTTTGAACCCCTTAAAAAAGACAGAACACCAGCTGCAGCAGAATTGCAGATGCTCAGCCAATATATATCTTCAAAGTATGTGCTATTCATTGGGGAATTTGATCCCTCTCTCCTCTATTCATGTTTATTTATAGATTTCTCTAGCATGCTTTGCTCATCTCGTTTTGTGGCTAACAAGCACAGCCAAATGAGAGGTGAAAACATCATAAGCAGCTAGGTGCTGAATTATTCCTGAACACTGCAATATGCCGCTGACATTGCTACAGAGGAAAGGACTGTGGCCCTTTTATTTTAGCTCAATTGGTTTTGAAATCCCTTCTGAAAAACATCAGAGTGGCAATCTTGGTACAAAAAGTGCATTTCTGTTTGAAAAAATCTAGGACGTTCAAATATACTGTAGTGCTGTGAATGGATGCACAGATCCAGAGGTCTAGCTTTAGTCTAGAAAGCATCTGTCCCTCTCTTCATCCCACACCTCCAACCCAGTGATATATCTGTGGCTATTGGGATGGGGGTCTGGGGATATGTCACCACGATGATAGGGTTGTGGAACGGATCACTGCTCCCTGTCTCGCTCTCTGTTAAGTGCACTTACTTTCCTGGCCCCATGGTTTGCAGTAGCTGTGGGGTTCACCGATGCATTGGCCCCTTGGTTAACATCTGAGGGGATCACTGGAGCTTCCTGTTGTCTTTAGAACAGTGAGGCCTTCCAGGAATTCTCCTGTTTTCTCAGTTACTAGATCCTTCCCTCTTTGGGTGAAATGTTTTCGACCCGGTAATTATCAATCCTTTCACCCTTTGTGCACAGCTACTATTCGGGTGTTAGACAAACTCTCTCACTCACTGTGTGAAAACAGTTCATATCTCCTCATGAAAGGATCTTGCTTCATGACATTTAGTTTAATAGATAACAGTTGTGACATTGATTGTGTCTTCAAATGCAAATCATTTTCAGTTTTTAGGTTTGGCCTTACTTTTTTGTTTTCAATTCATTGTGTACAGTATTTGCTATACTATAATGTACTGTATAATGCATAAAACAATTGTGACTCAATGTCACTATGATGTTTCTCTGAGTGACAAAAGTGAGAAACGTAATAACATCTCCCTTGTCTTAGAGCTCAGTCTATGTTAGTCACCGTTGCGTGCTGTGTATTTTTGGTCTTAGTCACAGCCAGTTTGTCAGTCCTAATCACATTTATCTTATGCACGCATGTATGTAACAACATGCCAATCAGACACCTCCATGGAGTGACTCAGTGTTCTGTGTTATGTGATGTGCTTCCATGGCAGCCGCACTTGAAACAGCAGACAGAGACATCTCAGGAGAGGTATTCATATGATTATGTAAAACCATTCTTTAATTGGATGAAAATGGTACAAAGCTGTACGGAGAGGAAAGGGGGCAGTATAGTAAGAGATTACAAAAAATATTCCAAGTCAGTACACTTAATTGGTCTTGGACAAATATCATTCAGTTTCTCAGCACAGAGCATTTAGACCATCATTGTGAAACAATCTCAAAGACTTCTTTCAATGCCCTTGTTCGAAGTCTTTAATACCTAACTTTGATATACTAACATTTATGCGTCCTCGTTGGCCCATGTGAAATTAAGTTTACTCAGCAGCTGGATCGCTGGATAAACTAAATAGTGAGGCACAGATGAGATGGGCTCATTATCTTTCTTGGGTAAATCACAGCTCATGTTGGAAGTTAGAACTTAAATCATTCCGCTTGTTCATACTGGCCTTAGAGATTTTCTAGTGGAGGGCAATAATAGTGATTACAGTAATTATATGTATCCTTTCTTGAATTAGAGATAATCTTCAATGTGAATGAGGTTTTAGATGCTGCTGTCTTGTGATATGGTGAATAGCCTAGCCAGTGTTTCCCCTAGGATTTATTTCAGAAGCATGGGGTCTTCCTGGGGTCTTCCTGCGGGGGGGCGGCCGATGGGCTCTTCCTGGGGCAGACTTCTATACCTCTAACAGTGCAGTGGCAGCCATAATTTGGTAGCAATGCACCAAAGCATATAGGGGAAACGCTGGCCTACCTATTATCTGTTTTTTTAACTAACTGAGTAACAGTGTCTCCTTTTGAGATGTACACTACAGTCCTTGCTGGCCCAGCTTTGTTTGCGATAGGTCTTGTTGCATCTGAAAACAGCTCACCCTCCCTCTCATGTTGTGATAGAACCTCTCTCCTTTACTCCCACCCTTATTAGATTCTTTGCTATTATGCGTCCCTTCAGGGGGAAACGGATGCCTTTAACCACCTCTTCTATCAATTATGCACCAAACAACAGCCCCTTTAACCAAGAAGTCATGTCATTTACTCAGGGATACGTTTAGCCAACGACTTTCATTAGGCTTAGCCATTGTGGAGGTGAAACTGTGATGCATCATTACATTTGGCAGAGAAATCTTGTGTTCATAATTTCACTTCACCTCCGCCAGTGCATAGTGATATCCAGCCACCCTTACCTCTACAGTACACGGCCAACTAGAAGACAGACTTTAATGATAATGCATTCCTATTTCCAGCTCTTCATTTTTGATCAACTCAGTGGAGCCATCTTGCTTGACATGTTGACTGCCCAACTTGAATTCTCTCACAAGCTGGGGATCCAACATGTCATGCAATGTCAAAATAAAGAGCTCATCTTGAAAATACTGGAGGTATGCATTATAAATACAGTCTGTCCTCTATGGGTCTCGGCATTAGACTGGGAAGGATAGGATGGGATGACTGGGATGGAGCAGAGCAAACCAGACACATTGGGGAATGTTGCGCACATTTCTACCCGGGTATGATCTCAAAGCATGTAATCCAATGTGACACGATTTACAGTGGCAAAATGCCCCCTAAAACTTGAAAGACACCAGGAAATCCACTCTGAGAGACACTGTGTCCCACAATTACAGCAGATGAGGAACCATTACTGGCACCAGGAGCATGGTGCTAAGCCAGCACTGGCCGGAAGATTATGTAATCTATAACCAAATGAGATCACCCCCCTGAAGAGTGTGTACTGGGCGACAGGAGGTAGCTGCAGGAGGCTGGTGCTTTGGGCTCCTCACAGAATGTGACTCATAACAATGGTTATGGAATAACAGCTATATTCCTCCCCTTCAAACTAAACATACACAATTCTGTAGCTATTGAAATGACTTCATGTTTTGATTTGTAAACATTTGTAAGACGATGAAACAATAGTTTTATATACAATTGTACTACTATATTAAGAATACCAAAGTTAGTAGCCTACTGGGTTAGTCCACAAAAAAATGTAAAGTTTTAAGAAGCTGGAGAAGGGTTAGGAATCTTAATCCTGAGAGGAATATCAGTTACCAGTGGTAACAGTGATGTAGGTCAAAGCATTAGGAAAGAAAGCTTTTACCATTGAAATAATGATAGATTTGGAATTATATAACGATAGGCACCACTTCCAGATCCAATTTTTTTAAAGGCCCATTACATTACTTGTCAGACAATATTATGTATCAGGCATTGTGAATTCAGTTCACAGACTTTGCAAGCGTGACACAGGCTCAATGGAAAAACGTCACTCAATCTACTGGCTGTGGAACCAGGCATTCAAAGCTTTGACTATTGAAAACCTTAGAGACATATCAAATCAAATTAAATGTTATTTGTCACATACGCCGAACACAAGTGTACACCTTACAGTGAAATGCTTACTTAAAAGCCCTTAACCAACAATGCAGTTTTAAGAAAAATACCAAAAGAAAATAAGAAATAAAAGTAACAAATAATTAAAGAGCAGCAGTAAAATATCAATAGCGAGGCTATATACAGTGGGTACCGTTACAGAGTCAATGGGAGGGGGCACTGGTTAGTTGAGGTAATTGAGGTAATATATACATGTAGGTAGAGTTATTAAAGTGACTTATGCATAGATATTAACAGAGAGTAGCAGCAGTGTAAAAAGGGGGGGGGGCAATGCAAATAGTCTGGGTAGTCATTTGATTAGATTTTCATACCACACATATCTAAGCAAGTCATTCGTGTTATGTATAATTTCAATGGATCTGGAAGTCAAATGGTTACTGAAATGAAAATGTATTGATCTTGCCACTCAATACCCCATAATGTCAAAGTGGAATTATGTTTCAGAATGTTTACAAATGAATTATAAATAAAAAGCTGAAATGTCTTGAGTCAATAAGTATTCAACCCCTTTGTTTTGGCAAGCCTTAATAAGTTCAGGAGTAAAAATGTACGTAACAAGTCATAATAAAATGCGTGGACTGACTCTGTGTGCAAGGATAGTGTTTAACATGATTTTTGAATGGCTACCTCATCGCTGTACCTAGGGCTGGGCGATATACCATATTTTACAATGTACCAGTATTGATGCACGGACTGGTTTGGGTTTTTACTGTACATTCTATAATGGTATTTGAATGTTTGGTTTGTGTGCAACATCCATTTTTATAGTTTATTCCACTGCTTGAGTTCTCTCTCTCAGCTCTCTCTCTCCATGCCGCTTTCCACACAGACCTAGCCCCTTCCGCTGTCACTCAAGGAGCACATTTGTTGTTCCTCAACCACGAGACACTTGCGTTCAGTCTGCAAGGTCAATGCAGCACATGCAACAATGTTGATGACAACCATGCTGTTTTCACTTTGCTTCTTAATATAAATACACTAGCATTCTATAATTACACTATTAGTTTGTGTTTCTTCAATCAGCAAATGGCTCGTTTGTCTTTTCTTACCAAGTTGGGCCAAAATCGTGTTACATTTTTTTTAAATCTAATTTACAGAAAAAAAGAAAGTATTGGAACTAAAAATATCTGAACACTATGAAGTGGCTATAAACACACACGTACTCAATTACATGTTCGCTTACACAGACGGACTTATACATAAAGAACACAGCTGATCTCGCGCTCTTCTCTCACTCTCTCTTTTCTCTTCTCTTCTCTCCCTCTCTCACCTCTCTCTCTATTGTCGAACTGTTTGTGTATAATTTAATATGATTCTTGTTTGTCTCTTTTTTTATGGATCTGTCTACATGTTTATAAACTCAGCAAAAAACAAACGTCCTCTCACTGTCAACTGCATTTGTTTTCAGCAAACTTAACATGTGAAAATATTTGTATGAACATAACAAGATTCAACAACCTAGACATAAACTGAACAAGTTCCACAGACATGTGACTAACAGAAATGGAATAATGTGTCCCTGAACAAATGGGAGTCAAAATCAAAAGTAACAGTCAGTATCTGGTGTGGCCACCAGCTGCATTAAGTACTGCAGTGCATCTCCTCCTCATGGACTGCACCAGTGCCGGTTTCTAATTGTGAGATGTTACCCCACTCTTCCACCAAGGCACCTGCAAGTTCCCGGACAATTCTGGGGGGAATGGCCCTAGCCCTCACCCTCCGATCCAACAGGTCCCAGACGTGCTCAATGGGATTGAGAACCGGGCTCTTCGCTGGCAATGGCAGAACACTGACATTCCTGTCTTGCAGGAAATCATACACAGAACGAGCAGTATGGCTGGATGAGCATGCAGGAAGGGTACCACATGAGGGAGGAGGATGTCTTCCCTGTAACGCACAGCGTTGAGATTGCCTGCAATGACACTAAGCTCTGTCGGATGATGCTGTGACACACCGCCCCAGACCATGACGGACCCTCCACCTCCAAATTCGATCCCGCTCCAGAGTACAGGCCTCGGTGTAATGCTCATTCCTTCGACGATAAACGCGAATCTGACCATCACCCCTGGTGAAACAAAACCGCGACTCGTCAGTGAAGATCACTTTTTGCCAGTCCTGTCTGGTCCAGCGATGGTGGGTTTGTGCCCATAGGCAACGTCTGGTGAGGACCTGCCTTACAACAGGCCTACAAGCCCTCAGTCCAACCTCTCCCAGCCTATAGCGGACAATCTGAGCACTAATGGAGGGATTGTGCGTTCCTGGTGTAACTCGGGCAATTGTTGTTGCCATCCTGTACCTGTCCCGCATATGTGATGTTCGGATGTACCGATCCTGTTACACATGGTCTGCTACTGCGAGGACGATCAGCTGTCTGTCCTGTCTCCCTGTGGCGCTGACTTAGGCGTCTCACAGTACGGACATTGCAATTTATTGCCCTGGCCACATCTGCAGTCCTCATGCCTCCTTGCAGCATGCCTAAGGCACGTTCAGGCAGATGAGCAGAGACCCTGGGCATCTTCATTTTGGTGTTTTTCAGAGTCAGTAGAAAGATCTCTTTAGTGCCCTAAGTTTTCATAACTGTGACCTTAATTGCCTACCGTCTGTAAGCTGTTAGTGTCTTAACGACCATTCCACAAGTGCATGTTCATTAATTGTTTATGATTCCTTGAACAAGCATGGGAAACAGTGTTTAAACCATCACAATGAAGATCTGTGAAGTTATTTGGATTTTTACGAATTATCTTTGAAAGACAGGGTCCTGAAAAAGGGACTTTTCTAATTTTGCTGAGTTTAGATAGGCACGCTTTTTTTTGTCTGGTTTAGCATTCCAGATAAAGCAAAATATTTTTAGCTCATAAGTAAGTGAGTAAGCACCATGAGTAAGTGAGTAAACTGAGATATGACTAAGGGGTTAATAAGGGCAATTTTTACATAAATAGACAGTTATTTACCTCTCCATGGTTGCAGGATCTTTTTTAGAAGTTTTCTATTGAAATAAATTGTGGAGAGCTTATTTATATATTTGTGATATGAATACCAAGTATGTCTACTTCACCATCAGCCCATTTTATAGGTAAACCGCAGGGTAATGTAAAAGTTGTATATTTTAAAGATCCAATATGTAATATTGTACACTTATCATAATTATGTTTTAGTCCAGAAAGTACAGAAAAGTTATCTAGATCTTCAATGAGACATTGCAGGGATCTAGCTTGCGGACCTAATATAAAACTTGAGTCATCGGCATACATGGACACCTTTGTTTTTTAGCCTTGGATTTCTAATCCTCTCATGTTGTTATTAGATCTGATTTTAATAGCTTGCATTTCAATGGCCATAATGAATAAATATGGTGACAGCAGACACCCTTGTTTAACTCCTCTTGACAATTGGAAACTTTCTGAGAAGTAACCGTTATTTACTATTTTACATTATTGCTATACATTATTTTTACCCATTTTATAAGAGAATCACCGAAATTGAAAAAAATTCAGCCATTTATAAATATAATCCAGTCTTACTTTATCAAATGCCTTTTTTAAATCGGCTATAAATACCAGGCCTGGCTTCTTAGATCTTTCATGATGTTCAATTATTTGTAATAGTTGTCGTATATTATCTCTAATGAATCGTCCATGTACAAAATCTGTCTGATCAGGATGAACAATACCTTATTCTATAAGAGTTATGTGAAGGCCCATTAGATGATGATCCGATCGTATTCTGTCTCCTATTAAAACTTTTTGAACCTTTGATGCAAGAGAGAAAGAGACAAGAAAGTAGTCAAGATGACTAGCTTGATTAAGTTTCCTCCATGTATATCTCACTAGGTCGGGTTTTTTTTGTCTCCAAATATCCACTATTTCTAATGTGTCCATAATATTTGTGATTTCCTTAAGGGCACAGTGATGATAGTTTGAAGAGTGATTTCCTTTACGGTCAATTGAGGTACTTAACTCTGTGTTATAGTCTCCTATCATAATGATTTGATCATTTGTTGCCCGTAAGTTCAATAAATTGGTATAAATATTTTCGAAGAAGTATGGATCATCCTGATTTGGACCATATAGATTAATGAGCCAAATCTCTTTTTCGACCACTTTCATATCCAAAAAAGATCCACCTTACTTGCGAATCATTCCTGACATTCCTGACTAATTAATATCACACCTTTTGAGTTCCTTTGTCCATGACGGAAACTTATTTCACCACCCCATTCCTTTTTCCACGCAACTTCATCTAAGGATGTAGAGTTTCCTGTAAACAGTATATGTTATATTTCTTTTAGCCACGTAGAGACTGATCTTCTTCTTTTATAATCTGTTAAACCGTTACAATTCTAACTGGCTATTCTTATTTCACCCCTTACCATAACTAGATACTATTCTCAGTTTAAATTGACCATAATTAATGCTTGTAAAGTTACTGCCATCAGAGGTATTATGACGGTCAATATTAGAGCTTTCAAATGTCTGATATTTAGAATGAAAGAAATAGGTTCTAGCAATATTTGTTTTATTCCCTTGCCTGTTTGCCTGTGAGCCAATGCCTCATATGTTAGAAATTGAGACAAGATATTATGTGTGTAGTAAACCTGAGTAGGTTGATGTGTATGATATTGGATGTGATTTAGTGAGTGTGTACGATGTCTGTATAAGAGCAAGACTATAATGTGTGCTGTCCAAATAAATAATTACTCTGCCAATTTGCATGGTTGAGTGTCTGTGTGTAACATGTAGTGCGTATAGCCTAAATATTCATGATGATAATTGTAATCCATATCGTATCTGTCACGTTCCTGACCTGTTTTCTGTTGTTTTTGTATGTGTTTAGTTGGTCAGGGCGTGAGTTGGGGTGGGCATTCTATGTTATGTGTTTCTATGTTGGGTTAAATGTGTTGCCTGATATGGTTCTCAATTAGAGGCAGGTGTTTGACGTTTCCTCTGATTGAGAACCATATTAAGGTAGGCTGTTCTCACTGTTTGTTTGTGGGTGATTGTTCCTGTGTCTGTGTCCGTTGCACCTCACGGGACTGTTTCGTGTTTTCATTCGTTTGGTTAGTCTTTCCTGTTCGTGCGTTCTTCGTTATATGTCGTACTCATGTTCAGGTCAGTCTACGTCGTTTGTTTGTTATTTTTGTAATTATCAAGTGTAGTTCGTGTCAGTGTTTGTCTTATCAAATAAATTTCAGTATGTCTACATTCAACGCTGCATTTTGGTCCGACCCATACTCCTCCTCCTCGTCTGAGGAGGAGAACGACTTAGACAGCCGTTACAGTATCACCGTCATAGTTGCATCATAATTACCTTTAACGTCGTTGAAAAACACATCCCAGCATTTCCATAGCAATTGGCGTTTCACATGATCATGAAAGAGGTTCAGCTTGAGGTGGTGATCCGTCATCCACACTGATATGTCTGCCAGACATGCAGAGATGCGATTCGCCACCTGGTTATCAGAAGGGGGAAAGGAGAAGGTTAATTGTGTGTCGTCTGCATAGCAATGATAGGAGAGACCATGTGAGGATATGACAGAGCCAAGTGACTTGGTGTATAGCGAGAATAGGAGAGGGCCTAGAACAGAGCCCTGGGGGACACCAGTGGTGAGAGCACGTGGTGCGGAGACAGATTCTCGCCGCGCCGGAGATGCCCAACTCGATGGGGGTGGAGAGGAGGAACTGATGGTTCACAGTATCAAAGGCAGCCGATAGGTCTAGAAGGATGAGAGCAGAGGAGAGAGAGTTAGCTTTAGCAGTGCGGAGCGCCTCCGTGACACAGAGAAGAGCAGTCTCAGTTGAATGACTAGTCTTGAAACCTGACTGATTTGGATCAAGAAGGTCATTCTGAGAGAGATAGCAGGAGAGCTGGCCAAGGACGGCACGTTCAAGAGTTTTGGAGAGAAAAGGAAGAAGGGATACTGGTCTGTAGTTGTTGACATCGGAGGGATCGAGTGTAGGTTTTTTCAGAAGGGGTGCAACTCTCGCTCTCTTGAAGACGGAAGGGACGTAGCCAGCGGTCAAGGATGAGTTTATGAGCGAGGTGAGGTAAGGGAGAAGGTCTCCGGAAATGGTCTGGAGAAGAGAGGAGGGGATAGGGTCAAGCGGGCAGGTTGTTGGGCGGCCGGCCGTCACAAGACGCGAGATTTCATCTGGAGAGAGAGGGGAGAAAGAGGTCAAAGCACAGGGTAGGGCAGTGTGAGCAGAACCAGCGGTGTCGTTTGACTTAGCAAACGAGGATCGGATGTCGTCGACCTTCTTTTCAAAATGGTTGACGAAGTCATCCGCAGAGAGGGAGGAGGGGGGGGGATTCAGGAGGGAGGAGAAGGTGGCAAAGAGCTTCCTAGGGTTAGAGGCAGATGCTTGGAATTTAGAGTGGTAGAAAGTGGCTTTAGCAGCAAAGCAGAGACTTTCATTTTCAAACAAGCATTGCAGAGCTAGCTACAATTTCAAATTCATCCCCCTGAAAAGATAGAACAAATATTATGGATGCACTCAAATATGCTGGTTGATAAAATACCTTTATTTATGGGAAATATGTTTGAAAAGGGTTTTTTGTTCTTAAATTATATTGTAAATTGGAATGGTAGAGTTATGTCCTTCATGGAGTTATCAGAATTGTACGGGAAGGTCTGCTCAATCCAAGAGTACAACCAATTGATTACAGCATTACCCCAAAAATGGAGGAGGCAGGTGGTGGCAGCGGGAGGAGGTAGGGAACTGGTCTGTCTGCCCAATATAAAGGATCAAAACTGGCGGAGGAATTAAGGTAGCATAAATAGGAAAGTATACCAGTTTCATTTGAGAACCAAGATGTTGACAACTGTGCCATACAGATTGCAAAATAGTTGGGAAGAGATTTTTGATGTACCGATTCCATGATATGAGGTTGTATGAGTTGATGCTGTATATAAAACAACCCAAGATTCAAGACTTCGTGCATTTCAGCTAAAAAACTGTAGAATATAGAGTTCTTGCCACCAGCAAAATGTTGAATATTTGTGGCATAAAATTATCGAAGCTCTGCAGATTTTGTTGTGAGGGTACAGAATCAATAGACCATTTAATTTGGTACTGCCCTCAGGTAGCCTGTTTTATGGTCTCAGGTTCAGGAATGGCTGAAAATGCATAGCTTTGATCTAAAATTGACCCTAGAAATAGTACTGTTAGGAGATCTGGAGAGACCGGGTCAGTCAATTACTAATATACTAATACTCTTAGTAAAAGTATTTATCTTCTACTCGCAATCTGTGGATTCTATTCGATTAGATAGATTGAAATTGTACGTTAACATCACAGCATAGTTGAAAGATATATGTTGCATAAAAATCTGAAGAGGGTGGCCAGCAGAGATAGGTGGGATGGGCTGAGGGAAGCTGAGGGTTGGGATGTGGAATTCAAGACAAGTGGGAGTGGAGTTTCTGTGCGGGAGATTGATGGTCAAAGATAGAAGTCAAAAATAAAGTAAAAATTAAACAGTAGAAGGTACGTTTGAATGACATTGAGGGGAAGTGTTTTTAAAGCTAATGCCGGTTTGCTTGAGGCTGATTTCGTACAGGTGTTTGTACACATGCATATATACACACACTCTCATTCAAATACATGCATACATGGACACACACACATGGAATAGTGCCAGACATGCACTCAAACATATACAGTTAGCATTGCTGTTATGATTTTAGTTGTCCTTGATGTCCTTTGTGTTTTTGTTGTTTTTGTTAGTTTTTTTTGCGTTGTTTGCTATTCTTCGTTTGTCTTTAAATGTTTTCTCTTTAGTTAAATTTCTTATATATAGAGTCACCTAGGAATCACTTATAAACACTTTGGTTCTTACCCTGTCACAATAACTCCTCCCTGGCATTTGCATTCTTTGTCATGTCAAACAACACTGTATTCAATGTGCCCACTATTAGATTCTAACTGAATAATTAGAATTATCATTATATTTGCATGATTCCAACAGTTCAGCCAAGTGTTTTTCTCTAAATCGCAAGTCAAATCAGAATTATAACATTTGATAAAAATAAGGCCTAAATTGTTTGCTCATGTCATGTAGCCCTATGTGGCAGTGTGGAAATGATCTCGAATGAGTGCAGGACATGCAGAAATGGATGAAAACACATATTATAATATTTTGTTAAATTTGAATTGAATGGTATTAAGCAATCAGAATGGTGAAAGACCCATTGAAATCACTTAGAATGTATGTGTTGCCCCCCTAGGGTCACACACTACTCATGAAGCAAATGTATTACTTGTATTATTAAAAAACATAAAATACCGTAATATACTGTCACAGCGTCCATTTGAAATAAAAATACAGTGATATGATACTTGGTCCATATCGCCCAGTGTAACGGATGTGAAATGGCTAGCTAGTTAGCGGGTACGCGCTAGTAGCATTTCAATCAGTTACGTCACTTGCTCTGAGACATTAAGTAGGGTTGCCCCTTGCTCTGCAAGGGCCGCGGCCTTTGTGGAGCGATGGGTAACGATGCTTCGTGGGCGACCGTTGTTGATGTGTGCAGAAGGTCCCAGGTTCGCGCCCGTGTCGGGGCGAGGGGACGACGTAAAGTTCTACTGTTACACCAGCGCTATATGTACCCCACAAATACAATCTGTAAGTCCCTTAGTTGAGGCAGGAATCTCAAACACAGATTCAAGCACAAAGACCAGGGAAGTTTTCCAATGCCTCACAAAAAATGGCAGCTATTGGTACAATATTTTTTTTTTAAAGTAGACATTGAATACCCCTTTGAGTAGGGTGAAGTTATTAATTACACTTTGGATGGTGTTTCAATACACCCAGTCATTACAACGATACAGGCGTCCTTCCTAACTTAGTTGCCGGAGATGAAGGAAACCGCTCATTGAGTTCACCATGAGGCCAATGGTGACTTTAAAAAAGTTAGAGCTTGATTGGAGAAACCTGAGGATGGATCAACAACATTGGAGTTACTCCACAATACTAACCTAATTGGCAGAGGGAAAAGAAGGAAGCCTGTACAGAATATAAATTCTCCAAATCATGCATCCTAAATCTACATGAAAATCTACAGCAAGACCTGAAAATGGTTGTCTAGCAATGATCAACAACCAATTTGACAGAGGTTGAAGAATTTTGAAAAGAATAATGGGCAAATATTGCACCATCCAGGTCTGGGAAGCTCTTAGAGACTTACCCAGAAAGACTCACAGCTGTAATCACTTCCAAAGGGGATTCTACAAAGTATTGAGTCAGGGGTGTGAATATAAATTTCTGTATTTCATTTTCAATACATTTGCAAACATTTCTAAAATATTTTTTTCAGTTTGTCATTCTGGGATATTGTGTGAATTGAATTCAGGCTGTAACACAACAACATGTACAATAAGTCAAGGGGTATGAATACTTTCTGAAGGCACTGTAAGCTTTTCTCATTGTATGGGCGTTGTGCTGCACAGTAGGCTATATATTAGTATACTGCTAAATGTATTTAGGTTGTCTGCCAGTTCCTATTAATAGGCTGAGGAAAGTAGCTTTTGAGGTCAATTATTTCCAAACCCCTCTTTCCTCCGATGTAGCAGATGTGTGCTTGTTGCTCAGGTTGACAGGAAATGCACTATGATGGTTTGGTAATGAAAAAACAAGCTCACTTAGCAATTCTTTGTGTCACTATTCCATAACATTGTCCAAGTTGTAGTTCCATAGAATAGGTACTGTTGGGAACCTGTGATTCATTGCAGCTGAATCATATTCAATCTTCTTCCATGTTTGATATGTAGTATCTTCCTAAGAGTTTGTCTGGACCAGGTTTTATGGTGAACATTTGACATTGTCACAAATGATGGAATAGGGATCACTGGCTTTCCATCTATACCTGGTATTGAAATGTGTACAACTGAGCAAGAGGACAAGTACATTAGTTTGTCTAGTTTGAGAAACAGGTGCCTCACAAGTCCTCAACTGGCAGCTTCATTAAATAGTACCCGCAAAACACCAGTCTCACCGTCAAGAGTGATGAGGCTACTCCGGGATGCTGGCCTTCTAGGCAGAGTTGCAAAGAAAAATACATATTTCAGACTGGCCAATAAAAAGAAAAGATTAAGATGAGCAAAATAACACAGACACTGGACAGAGGAACTCTGCCTAGAAGGCCAGCATCCCGGAGTCGCCTCTTCACTGTTGACGTTGAGACTGGTGTTTTGCGGGTACTATTTAATGAACATGCCAGTTGAGGACTTGTGAGGCACCTGTTTCTCAAACTAGACAAACTAATGTACTTGTCCTCTTGCTCAGTTGTGCACCGGGGCCTCCCACTCCTCTTTCTATTCTGGTTAGAGCCAGTTTGAGCTGTTCTGTGAAGAGAGTAGTACACAGCGTTGTATGAGATCTTCAGTTTCTTGGCAATTTCTCTCATGGAATAGCCTTCATTTCTCAGAACAAGAATAGACTGACGAGTTTCAGAAGAAAGTTCTTTGTTTTTGGCCTTTTGAGCCTGTAATCGAACCCACAAATGCTGATGCTACAGATAATGAATCTAAAGAAGGCCAGTTTTATTGCTTCTTTAATCAGGACAACAGTTTTCAGCTGTGCTAACATAATTGCAAAAGGGTTTTCTAATGATCAATTAGCCTGTTAAAATGATCAACTTGGATTAGCTAACTTAACGTGCCATTGGAGTGATGGTTGCTGTTAATGGGCCTCTGTACGTTTATGTAGATATTCCATTAACAATCAGCCGGTTCCAGCTACAATAGTCATTTACAATATTGACAAAGTCTACAATGTCTTTCTGATCAATTTCATGTTATTTTAATGGACCAAAAATGTGCTTTTCTTTCAAAACAAGGACATTTGTGTGTTTTTTAAATTTTTTATATGCACTCTATATGTCCTTACTTACCCCCAATGTGTCAACAGCTGTATTTCCATTACATTTAGGCATCATACAGTCATCAAAAGGCACACAGTATAATTAATAAAATAATGAATCAACCGTTGCCTAATGGCTGAAATCATATGCATATGTTGTCTCGTGAGTGGATTTCATTTACATTGCTTTCACAGTTTTTTATTTTATTTTTTACTTCAAGTCTTCTAAAAACTGTGAAAGAACATGAATAGTGCAACTTTTGTAATACTGCAATCATGTATTGATGTTGAATGCTTGTAATATTTGGCTAAAAATGTCTTATTTTACTTATTTGTTTAATTACTTTCCCCTCAGATCAAAGATTCTCGTATTCAGGGGAGAACATTCCATTCACAAGCAATTGGATGAGAGTCTTATTTGCCCTTGGCAACGGAAGATGATGTTACTATGGAAACAACTTGTGCTGCTATCAATCATTGGTTGCCTTGCAGGTAAGATGTTTTACTACACATTTTATTCAGGAAGAGGTATTTACTATTATAAATCTACAAGCTCCAATATGATTTTTCATTTGAAGGATGATTTATGTTTACATTAACATTGTGCAAGTAACAATGTTACTAGACCTAATTGCTCTCTTTGTTACAAATGAGAAACTGCTCAGCAAACCGAAATTGGTTCTGTGAAAGTTCCCAGAACATTTGTTAGGTCGAAGCAAAAGTTCTCACAACACAACAACTGTCCAGTTGTGGTGATGATTGTAGAATGTTTGTATAAAAATCAAATCAAATTGCATTTGTCACACGCCGAATACAACAGGTATTCATTCGGTAGACAGGGAGACCTTACCGTGAAATGCTTGCTCACAAGACCTTAACCAACAATGCAGTTCAAGAAATAGAGTTAGGAAAGTATTTGGTAAATAAACAAAAGTAAAAAATAGTAACACAATAAAATAACAAGAACAAGGCTATATACAGGGGGTACTAGTACCGAGTGCTGTCTGTCTCTCCGACATTTGCAACATTGTTTCAATATTCAAATTCAATCTCCTGCTGTCCCATAGTTAGATGTAGAACAAAAAGACTGGCAACCGAACCGAAAGAACGAATGACCAGCCAGCTTGGGTTGGAACCCTAGATTTGTGTCGGGACTATATCTTGTGGAAGTATGA
This sequence comes from Salvelinus fontinalis, assembly GCF_029448725.1. Taxonomy (NCBI): domain Eukaryota; kingdom Metazoa; phylum Chordata; class Actinopteri; order Salmoniformes; family Salmonidae; genus Salvelinus; species Salvelinus fontinalis. Next base: position 13,315,557 of record NC_074682.1, read on the forward strand.
AATAGTATGAATAAATATGTTAGTAACCCATTGTATAAAAGTGATAATATTTTAGGGTGCAAAACATTCACCTGATAATACAAAAACGTTCCCAGAACACATTTCGTATGTTCTTTAACTACTCCCAGAATGTTTCATTAGGTTGTGGTAACATTGTGGGGAGATAACAACAGATTTGTTCCCAAAACACTTAAACTGTCTGGTTGTGCTGACATTCAGATAATGTTTGTATCAGGGTGCAGAAAACATTCCTTTGATGTTGCAAGAATGTTGACAGTACAGCCTTCCTGAGTTCTTTAAAGGTTCCCAGAACATGTAATTAGGTTGTGGGGAAAGTGTGGGTACATTACAAGAGAGAGGTTTCCAAAACACTAAATATGCTCAGTTGTGATGACACTCATACAATGTTTACGTTAGGTTGTACAGGAAAATGTTGTAAGAATTCAATAATACCGTTTTTATGATGTTCATAACATGATTGTTTTAGGTTTAGCTTGATATTCCGGGGCCTCCCGAGTGGCACAGCGGTCTAAGGCACTGCTACGCAGTGCTAGCTACGTCACTGCTTATCCTGGTTTGATCCCAGGCTGTGTCGCAGCCAGCGACGACTGGGAGACCCTTGAGGCTGCGCACAATTGGCCCAGCATCTTCTGGGTTAAGGGAGGGTTTGGCCAGCCGGGTTATCCTTCGCGCTCTAGCGTCTCCTGTGGCAGGCAGTGCGCAATGCACGCTGACACGGTCGCCAGGTGTACGTTGTTTTTTCCTACACATTGGTTACAGTTGGCTTCCGGGTTAAGAGAGCATTGTTTCAAGAGGTACTGCAGCTTGGCGGGGTTGTGTTTCAGAGGACGCATGGCTTTCGACCTTCACCTCTTCCAAGTCCATACGGGAGATGCAGCTATCGGACGAGACTGTAACTACCAATTGGATATCACGAAATTGGGGAGGGGACGTAATATTCCATTGATATTCACGCAATATATACAGAACATTACAAGAACACTTAGAAAATGTTATGTTTAAGTTTGACCTAATATTACCACAACATTCTCAGTATGCAAATTAAAGCATAAGAAAGCAGATTGGAATACATCCCCATTATGTTTCTCTACAGTTTTAATGGTAATTTGCATTTGAAGACTATATTGTAGAGACACATGGCATTTTAATTTCATTCATAGCACATTTGAACAGCATTTAATCATCCAAACACAACCATATTTTTTACACTTTATATGTTGACAATATATAGCCATGGCAGTATGGTCACACAGGAGTTCCATGCTTCCTTTTCAGCCTCTTAGGCATAACTAACCCAGTGGAATACTGGTAACTGGGTTATTCACCATCCTACTCTTTATATGCTGCGTACCCCTAGGCCCAGATATAGACTATGAGTACTGATCTAGGATCACGTTTGCTTTTCAGACCATGAAAAATAAGACAGGAGGACCATATCAAGAACTTCAAAATAGGAATTATATCGGGTGCGTTTTTAAAAAGTTGAACAGTCCATTTTTACACAATGTTTTTTACAGTTAGTCTAAATTGTGCATGTCTTTCTAGATTTATAAATCTGGATGAAATAAAGACATCCTCTCTTTTATTAGAGTATACCTGAGCCTTAATTTCACATTTTCTTTTAAAATGAACATGGTTAAAGAATATTTGGGATTGAACCTGCAATGTTCAGATCTGCAGACAAATCATTAACCCACTGCACCACCAGGTGATAACTGCAGCCTTTAGTTTTTTTTCTGTCAAAAATGGTCAATCAGGACACAGAACACAATTTGAGTTAGTAAAATGTTTTTGTAACATATGTATATATATTTTTACCTTTATTTAACATCAGGTGAATATTTTTTGCACCCTAAAAGAAACATTGTGGAATCATGGAAAGTTTTTTGTTTTATGGGAGCATATATTTTGTGATGTCCCCACAACGATCTCACCAAACTGCTCCCACAAACTAATGAAGCATTCTGGGAACCTTTAAAGAACAGATTAAATGTGTTTTAGGAACGTTCTTGCAACATCAGACAAATGTTTTATATATGTTATGAGAACATTTGCTGTGAGCTAACGAATGTTCCGGGAACTTTCACAGAACCATTTTTGGTTAGCTGGGAAAACATTACTGGTACATTGTGTTTTTACATTACCTGGAAACCTAATGAGAACTTTGGTGTAATGCTCTGTGGTTGTTGTTACAGATGTTCTGCACAACAGTTTAATGAATGCTACGAGAACATTCCAAGGATATTTAATTAAAAAATATATATATTAATTCAAATATTTGGTTATGAAAAACATTCTCTGAATGTTTTTGGGATGTTGTCATCCTAGTGTTAGATACAACCCTAACTATAACTTAATGAGAGTCTTAGCTAATGTTCTGGGAATGTCCCCAGTTTGCTGGGTGGTATACCTTTTAGGCAACAGTACTGCAATGCCTCTCAATAGAGCATTAGTTTGAAGTGGACAGTATTACACAGTTGTCTCTTTTGTCTCATATGGAAATGTAGGAAATCTAATGCTTACAGTGTTCCCTACATCATTTTGAAGTGCTTTGGATATTCTCTAGATTCTGCTTGACGTTATGAACTGAAAGTAACCATACTGTGCACTGACTACACAATTCTACAGAATCTGTATTGCATTACATTGCATTAGCCTAGATCTAATCTTCTCTTTTGCTGTTGATAAGAAACTGATAGACACCCACACAGAATTTGCAAGCAACCATATTATATTTCATAGTGACAAGGTTAAATTGATTAAAATGCAGTTTTTCATATACGGTAGGCTACTGTTGCCCTTCAGCCATCCCTTGAGCAGCCTACTGCATTTGCACCTCCAGGGACATCTGCGATTCCATTCCTATTCCTGTGTATGACATGTCAGAGATCATTATCAGGATCCTTGGGATGGAACTGTGCCTGCATTTTAGAACAAACCTCTTGCTACACTGGCTCGTTATGCCCTTGTGGTCACCTGGGATTGGGACAGAAATCCATTCTCTCTCTCTCTCTCTCTCTCTCTCTCTCTCTCTCTCTCTCTCTCTCTCTCTCTCTCTCTCCCTTCTCTCTCTCTCTCTCTCTCTCTCTCTCTCCTCTCCTCTCTCTCTCTCTCTCTCTCTCTCTCTCTCCTCTCCTCTCTCTCTCTCTCTCTCTCTCTCTCTCTCTCTCATCTCTCTCTCTCTCATCTCTCTCTCTCTCTCTCTCTTCCTCTCTCTCTCTCTCTCTCTCTCTCTCTCTCTCCTCTCTCTCTCTCTCTCTCTCTCTCTCTCTCTCTCTCTCTCTCTCTCTCTCTCTCTCTCTCTCTCTCTCTCTCTCTCTCTCTCTCTCTCTCTCTCTCTCTCTACTGAAAGACAGTTTTGAACAGTCCATGGAGGTTTATTTTATGTGTTAGTGCTATCTTACTGTTGAAGAATTTGTTTCCTCTATTTCTGACATATACTGTAAAATTGGAATGTTTTTACCTTTTATTTTCACTAAGAACTTGATTTCAGAAATCATGTCAAATTATTGCCTGACAGATTGTGGTGAGATGTATGCACATCGATGTGCATACAGTATGTACAAAGACATAAAGCCATAGTTTGAATCTAAGTTTAAGGACTTTGAATCATAGTTTGTGGAATCCACAGCCTACAGGGATGGAAGATGGCAGATCGCAGGTTAACATTTACTTGATGACCTTTCTTTATTAAAAAAATCTAAACCATGTTTGAACAATACCCTAATAAAATATCATGATTTAAGAGGATTGAAATTTGTTTCAAAGTTTGGCAACTTTGTATAATACTATACATAATATTAGCGGAATGTTGCAGCAAAGTTTTAAGAACTACTTCCATTATTGTTAAAGTATGTTTTTAGAACATTATTGGAACATCATGTCATAACATTACAATATAACTTTATAAGAGTCTCACAGAAATGTTTGTTGTTTGTTGCTATACACTATATATACAAAAGTATGTGGATACCCCTTCAAATTAGTGGATTTAGCTTTTCCAGCCACACCTGTTGCTGACAGGTGCATAAAATCGAGCACACAGCCATGCAATCTCCAAAGACAAACATTGGCAGTAGAATGGCCTTACTGAAGAGCTCAGTCACTTTCAACGTGGCACCGTCATAGGATGCCACCTTTCCAATAAGTGAGTTGGTCAAATTTCTGCCTTGCTAGACCTGCCCTAGTCAACTGTAAGTACTGTTACTGTGAGGTGGAAACATCTAGGAGCAACAACGGCTCAGTCGCGAAGTGGTAGACCACACAAGCTCACAGAACAGGCCCGCCGAGTGCTGTAGCGCGTAAAAATCATCTGTCGGTTGCAACACTCACTACCGAGTTCCAAACTCCCTCTGGAAGCAGCGTCAGCACAGTAACTGTTTGTCGGGAGCTTCATGAAATGGGTTTCCATGGCCGAGCAGCCGCACAAAAGCTTAAGATCACCATGCGCAGTGCCAAGCGTCGGCTGGAGGGGTGTAAAGCTCGCCACAGTTGGAAAAGCGTTCTCTGGAGTGATGAAACACCCTTCACCATCTGGCAGTCCAACTGACAAATTTGGGTTTGGCGGATGCCAAGAGAACGCTACCTGCTCGAATGCATAGTGCCACTGTAAAGTTTGGTGGAGGAGGAATAATGGTCTGGGGCTGTTTTGCATGGTTTGTGCTAGGCCCCTTAGTTTCAGTGAAGGGAAATCTTAATGCTACAGCAATGACATTCTAGACGATTCTGTGCTTCCAACTTTGTGGCAACAGTTTGGGGAAGGCTCTTTCTTGTTTCAGCATGACAATGCCCACGTGTACAAAGCGAGGTCCATACAGAAATGGTTTGTTGAGATTGTTGGGGAAGAACTTGACTGGCCTGCACAGAGCCCTGACCTCAACCCCGTTGAACACATTTGGTATGAATTGGAACACTGACAGAGCCAAGCCTAATCGCTCAGCATCAGCACCCGACACCATTAATTCTCTTGTGGCTGAATGGAAGCATGTCACCGCAGCAATGTTCCAAAATTTTGTGGAAAGCCTTTCCAGAAGAGTGGCCAGAAGAGTGGAGGCTGTTATAGTAGCAAAGGGGGGACCAACTCATGCCCATGATTTTGGAACAAGATGTTCGACAAGCAGGTGTTCACATACGTTGGTCATGTAGTGTAGGTATTAGTGCATTGATATCAACATAAGCTGAATTTTATTTATTTGTACTATTTTCTACATTGTAGAATAATAGTGAAGACATAAACTATGAAACAACACATATGGAATCATGTAGTAACCAAATAACTGTTGAACAAATCAAAATATATTTTATATTTGAGATTCTTCAAATAGCCCCCCTTTGCCTTGATGACAACTTTGCACACTCTTGGCATCCACTCAACCAGCTTCACCTGGAATGCTTTTCCAACAGTCTTGAAGGAGTTCCCACATATGCTGAGCACTTGTTGGCTGATTTTCCTTCATGCTGCGGTCCGACTCATCCTAAACCATCTCAATTTGGTTGAGGTCAGGGGATTGTGGAGGCCAGGTCATGTAATGCAGCACTCCATCACTCTCCTTCTTGGTATATTATTCATTGTCCTGTTGAAAAACAAATGATAGTCCCACTAAGCCCAAATCAGATGGGATGGCGTATCACTGCAGAATGCTGTGGTAGCCATGCTGGTTTAGTGTGCCTTGAATTCCAAATAAATCACAGACAGTGTCACCAGCAAAGCACCCCCACACCATAACACCTCCTCCTCCATGCTTTACGGTGGGAATTACACATGCGGAGATCATCCGTTCACCCACACCGCATCTCACAAAGACACGGAGGTTGGAACCAAAAATCTCCAATTTGGTCTCCAGACCCAAAGACACATTTCCATCAGTGTAATGTCCATTGCTCGTGTTTCTTGGCCCAAGCAAGTCTCTTCTTATTATTGGTGTCCTTTAGTAGTGGTTTCTTTGCAACAATTCGACCATGAAGGTCTGCTTCACACAGTCTCCTCTGAACAGTTGATGTTGAGATGTGTCTGTTACTTGAACTATGTGAAGCACTTATTTTGGGCTGCAATTTCTGAGGCTGGTAACTCTAATGAACTTATCCTCTGCAGCATTCCTGTGGGGGTCCTCATGAGAGCCAGTTTCATCATAGCACTTGATGGTTTTTGCGACTGCACTTGAAGAAACGTAAAAAGTTATTACATTTTTCCAGATTGACTGACTTTCATGTCTTAAAGTAATGATGGACTGTCGTTTCAGCAGAACGTTCTTGTAATGTTTCTTCGTAGCCACTTCAATTGACCCGTCGCTAAGTCCCACCCATAATTTTGGGCAACCAATCGCAGTGCTCCAATGGATAGCAACTGTCGTCGATTCCGACACCTCTGACAAGCTCATGTTTAAATCTCATGAAGGCAAATGAGGGCTATGGCAAAAACTTAATAGTTTTCTTTAAAGAAATACATGGTTAAATGGCTGAATAATTGAACAATGCACCAGGAGTAATTATTACTGTGATTCCTGAGATGCACAGCCTGTTGATTGAGTATTTTTTTTGATTCCGAAATTATACTTTTGTTACATTGTTTCCAGCTCAGCTGGTTAGCTATCTCGCAGTCTCTGACCACCAAATGTTGCTCACGCTAGCTAGCTAGCCACTTTTATAGCTTGTTTTCTCAAAATGTATGTTAGCTAGCTAATTTAGGAATGTTATTAATACAACTCCCATCTGCTGTCGACATCAGGATACGGTTGTTGTGCAATAGTTCCAAAAGTGGTTATAGTTTTGACTGCATGCTAACAATGAATTCAGAGACATTCAATGGCTAGCTACACTACAAACATAATTTGACCAGGTTCCCATGAAGCAATTGTAATGACAGTCCACCACAACATACCCAAGAGTTTCCTGATTTAGCAAAGGTTGATTGATCTGTGTTAAATTTCATTTTTTATTAGAAACAGCTTCATTGAATGGGGAATTGGTCTTCCTGGAAAAATGTTGTCCACGTTTGCAACAGTAACCAAGGGGGGCTGGGCATAGCAAAGGGTCAATTGCTCCCAGATTTTGTTGCGGCAGTATGTTCTAAGAACAATACCGGAACATTGTGTTATTACATTAACCTTAAGAGAATTTTCAGTGGTAGTTTTTACAGATGTTGTGAACAATATTTTTGTGAATGTTAGCAGAACATTCCAATGATATTTTCATTTCCAAAATGTTTGGAAAATGTTTTTTTTGGTGATCAAAATTGTTAGCTCAAACCCTAACAAGAACTTAATAGGCATATGTTAGCTAATGTCCTGTGAGTGTTCCTGGTTTGCTGGATTCACACAGGTGCAATCATGTGACTAACGTTTCAACGTCACCATGATTTTTGCAGTGCTCAGATTTGTACCAACATTGAATAGTTAGGCCAACATTGAAGTTTTTCATGGATAAGCTATTATAATTATTTGGGTTAGTAGCACACTATTTAATCAAATAATGTTTTCCTTATGTCTATTCCAAATCAAATATTTGAATGGCCCTGTCTCAATCGTACCGTGTATTACCATGTTGCAATTATAGACATGATTTAAAAATTTCTAAACTGTCACCAGTTTTTGTCACCTCTGTTGGCGAATGCTGACGTGTCAGGATTCACAAGTTTTCACTGTCTACCTGTTTGTTCAGACTAATTTGTTCATTCTGTGTTAGATGACTGAAATGTCACACATTGACGGATGTCAATTGTTAAATGCCTGAGTATTACAGCCTGTGTTGTTTTTGTTCTCCAGCTCATGCACAAGATGTCCTGTTCCAAGGGCCAAGATGGAGGACAGAGCCCAGTGACCTCATTCTCCCCATCAACTTCCCTGACCAGGAAGCTACCATTAGATGTGAGGCAGAGGGGAACCCCTCCCCACAGTACAGGTAAAGGATTCCACCGATCTACACTATAATTCCACAATTCAGTGTGGAACTGCCATTAGCTACCATTTAACATGGATGTTTAACCAAATATTCAGTCTCTCTCTCAAGGCAATCAAACAGGATACTGAGAGCGTTGATTGGTATTGATTTGGTGGAGAGCGATACACATTGGGCTTACCATAGTAGCAGTAGAGATGCTGTAACATCCAAGAAACAAGATTCACCTTTTACTGCAGTTGGCTAAATCAAGGTTACATATAGTGTTTGTTGGTAGTCTTAAACAAATCTACTTTGAAAGAAAAGTACACACCTCACAGGGTATGGGCCTAAAAAAAGAAGACACCTGTACCATGTCAGATATGTGGGTTGAAATGTATTCCATTTTGAGTTTGCATCCCAATATTACACTTTATATACATTACAGAATACTGAAATATAACAAACCATTTGACATAGAAACACCAGATTTTCTGCGTAAAAAAATAACATGTTTATTAATTATTCAATTATGACATACTAATTACATTCCACCCATGAGGATACTGGGTCATTTGACTGCAGGAAAGGGGTACGCAGACATTTAACCGGACAGAGAAACTGATTCATTTGGTATGCGCATTCCAAAAAACCTAAAAGCTGTAAACTAATGCAGGCTTTGAGCTATGATTTAGATGGGAAGTCAGACAACCATTAGCTTATAAATACTTCAGAGATGTGAGTCTAGTTATCTTTATTACAGATTTGATTTAGGTTGCTCTAGGATTGAAGCTAATGTTTTATAATGTGCTGCACTGCTTAGGAAATCATTAGGAATGTAGGGAGATTGCAGTTACTAATTCTACTCTAGATTCTCTGATATCCCCGGTTATTCCCCAGTGGTAAGTCTGCCTGAAAATGGCAGCCCGCGTTAGTTTTGTGGTAGATTGTGTTTCGTAGCTTGGTCAGCATCATGTAAATGCACAGCAGGCAGTCGCGAGAGGTAATAACCTTGTGAGTGACATTCCGTTAAATGCTTACATTTTCTCTAATGCATATTTGCTGAAAACATGGGTCTTAGAGCAGCAGCAGGGGGTATCATTATACTTGTTGTGCAAGCTGAGCAATCCAAGGATGAGCTGAACCATTACAACTTGCACTAACTCGAAAAAAGAAGTCGAGTGGACGTGTTCTCACCATCAAACTGAACAATTAGGATTGTTCTTTTTTTTTTTTACTTAAGTGCACAGGGAAAGCATAGATCGTGGGTTATGATTATGTGTGATAAAATGTGGTCTAGTCATCTGTGCCACAAATTGGAATAATCCTCGAATGCTGTAAGTAGACGCCTCTTTAGATTTTTAAGTGCTGCGCAAAAGTTTCCTACATTAGTAAAGTAACAGGGATATGTTTTCTCTGGGTTAATATTGGATGTATTGGAACGGATAACACATTAATCATCATAAGCAATTCCAAATATTATGATTGTTTTCATGCAGGCTACTAACACTCCAGTTAAGTGTGTCTAATGAGATATTTCACACGATTAATGTTATTTGTAAAGTCCAATCCAAGACAAATTAAAGACAATCCAAGCTTTCGTTGTGAAATGGATAGAACCAAGTCGATCAAATTGAAAAGTAGGACTTCAAGCACCCATTTTACGTAAGATAAGTGCATTAAAACCAAATGAATACAGAGCACAGATCTGAGTAGAATTGAAGTGAATCACTTTATTGAAACAAACTCCCATGGCAGGGGATTGACGTTTATGGGAATACTTTTAAAGACACTGCATCGTTTAGTCCTTGGACTCACTGCATGTAAAGGGATCATTTGTGGCTTTATTTGGGTTGCACCAGAGTGTATGTTTGACACTGACTGTTCTTGACTTGTGTCCCCTCTGGCAAGGAGAGGACTTTTGTCTTGATGATTAAAAGTGAAACAGAAATGTTTAGCAATACATTTCCCAAACACAAAAAAACTCAGGACCTCAAATGCCCCCAATGAGTTGCCCGAGCTGTCCCTCAGAGCTACAAAGGGACAAGCTTTGATCTCCCACAGGAAGGCATCAACTAACATCAGTCCGTTTCTAGTGAAATTATACTGGAATCACAAGATTTTAGCATTTTTTCAAGAGCTTCACATTTTCCAATTCATGCCAAAGTAACATCTCATAATCTCATATCACTGAAACAATGCTTTTTAGTACTGACTCTTTTCTTTATCTTTCATAACCAGTCCCACACAACTCCACGCTTGACATCACTCCACACTACAGCGCATGTTAAAGATATTAGTACTTGATCTGTTACAGTAGGGGTAGTTTTTCTCAATATGGTTGTCACATTTGATTTTCTTCCTTGTCAGTGACCTATAATGAACACTACATTGGGCAGTGTGTTCTGAACTTACTGTAAGGTACTGTAGAACCAAGGGCATAGTGGCCAATGTACATCAATCATTTATTTGTGATGTTCTCTGCCCTCTAATGTGAAATCTGGGAGATGTTGTCATGTCTCTTAATTTATGTAATAGCGCTCCGAGGACACGTTAGGCAATTTGAGTTTCTCATTTAGTCTGGAAGCTATCACAGCATGGAGCCTGAGGAGAGAACTTTGCATCTCCTGCCCTGACAAAGTCTCAGACTACTGAAATATTAATTATTCCATTTCAAATACAACCATGTTCATTGATGATATTCAGTAATATCTGATGAGCTGTTAGTCTTATTCTCTGCCAACCTTCCGGGTTGAGACCAAGGGCCCTCTTTCTCCTGGTCAGCAATGTGTTTTTTAAGGGCCAATATTAGCTGTGTGTGTGTTTGTCCTCAGGGGAAAACAGGTGAGGTGCGTGGCTGGAGACAGCGCTGAGCGCGGCACCATTCCCTGCCTGTATTTGATGAAGAGGCCTCATGCAACATTGATGTGAACCTCAAGGTCGGCCAGAGTTCATCCAGACCATGCCATGAGCAGCCCATGGCCTGGAGGCTGTAACAGGCTAGGGCAGCCAGAGCAAATAAGGGAGCCATTAGTCTTTGTTGTTGTTTAGGAACCCTACTGTCTGGTGTGTTAAATTCGCTCCGTTCACTCTATAAGGCTCCACTAATGCCATGGCCCCAGAGAAATTGTGCTTTTTCAATGTGCTGTTTTTCCATTTTTGTGAAGCACTTCAGTTGGAGTCCTCATCTGTGGATGAGTTAAGACCTGAGGGGGCAATGAAAAGGAGATGAGACCACTACTGTTTAGAATGCAGAAAGATTTCTATGGTGTTGGAGTGCTCATTCAGTTCCTCATTAGTCCTGTGCTGGCAACAGGTTTGAGGGCACAGACTCCTATACAGGTCAGAGCATGCAGTTTGCAACAATCATATACTCTCACAATACAATATAATTGGCGCCAGCTGTCTTATTTCATGTTTTTGACACCATATTTGAGGTTTTGCTCACAACCTCACAGCTGGTAAGAACCATTTTACTAACTGTTAGAGAGATGGATACACATCACTGCATATGACGATGATGGTGATGATGATGGTGATGACTCAAATACAATATGACTAGGCTCCCATGGATAATTATAGTTTGCATAGTTGATAGTAAAGGATCGTTATGTCCGCATGGGTTTTAATTGGTGGCGTGATCATTTATTATGAGGACAATGTGGAATATCAGTTATATTGGTTCAGGTTTAATAACTCCACATCTGCGTATGGGTGAATTTACACCAGCAGCAGCACTGTGGTTTGTCCTCGTTGTTTACTCCTACTCTCATGGAATGGGTGCTATGTATGACTGGTAGTTTGATGCTCTATCACCTAGCCTTCATCCCCAGGGGGGGTTTCATACCAGGCCTTTTCTGGTGGCTACTTAGTGTTGGCAGGTGAGGGGTGTCTCTGACAGCTTGTGCCACTGTTCAAATGGAGCCGAGGCTTGCTGTTCGAGGTGTTGCTGCTGCTAGATGGGATGGCTGGCTGTGTCGTGCGTAGACACACTCACACCCAGCAGAGTCAGAGCCCAGCCATCTGCTCCAGGGGTGTCTGATCTGCTCAGCCTGCCTACCGTCCTCTCCCATTAAGTTCAGATATGCTGGGGTGGCTACAAATACAACCAGCCACCCAACCCCCTCTCTCCCGCTCTCCTTTATTATTTTACACGGCAGATCCTTCGGCTAGGCTGTATACGCAGTGTCACCTCTGCTAGAAAAGAAATCCTGGGGGAAACACTGGTATACATACGATAACATGATGGATCGTATCAGCCATTTGGAACATGCATAAACAAGATGCTCTTTTAAAGGCAATTGAGATTGAATATGGCATCAAACTGCCTTGTTTGAAATGTTTGTATTTGTGCGCCCAGGAAACATAGGTTTCATCACATAACTTCAAACATTTAAACAATTATTTTGGTATCTGGAATGGTGACAAAATAAGTTTGATTAAGTGAAAGCCGCACCGAGATAGATGAATAATGCAGGCAACAACATGAAAGACAGCTATATCTTTTGTAGTCTGTCAGACGGGAGTCTGGGGAAAGTCATGGCTGGTTTTAAGGCTGTGTGAAGCACCACTTTCTCTGTTCGTTAGTTTGCTGAAAATAAAAAAATATTGATTCCCCCCCCCCCCCCCCCCCCCCCATCATTGAATTGTCATTTCACGGTCCCAAATTGCATTGCTCAAGCTAGCTGGCTCAAAGTCTTATCCTAATCATGCCTAATTTCTTGCATTCTTAAGTGGAAAATAATCTATACTTATCATGCCTCTCAGCTTTGTTAACTTTGGAAAAACAAAAATAATTTCCCCATTTTGTAAATTGTTTATTGCAACAAATCATTAGAGTAGTAAATAGTCCAAAACATTTGTATGTTGTGCATTCTTTGACCTCATGCTATCTGGGGATTTAACTTAGCTGCTGATGGATGTTTCTAAAGAAGTTAGAAACAGGAATTATTATACTCAACCCATAACTTCACATGCAACGTATTTTACATCAGAAATATGAGATAGATGTGATTTTTTTTACACAATACAATTATGTACAACATAAACAAATAGACTACACAGTGTATCAAAGGCAACTAACTAACCCAATACGCAATGAAAAGTTTCACGCTCAAATTTCCAACAATTACAGCGTGATTATATCCAATATCTTCATTTGATTCAATTGTCTTTATCAAATGGATCCATGTGATAAATGTTTGTGAGTGTGCATCTCCAGAGGCCCGGGTGCTGATTGTGTTTACGTCTTTCCAGATGGTCGCTAAACGGAACACTCATTGATCTGGGGAGTGACTACCGGCGTCACATGTCTGGGGGCAACCTGATCGTTAACAGTCTGGACAGGGACCAAGATACGGGGATATACCAGTGCTCTGCCTACAACACATGGGGGACCATCCTCAGCCGCAGAGCCACTCTGAAATTTGCATGTAAGTGATCGGGCTATCCCTAGCACGTTATAGGGGAGGGGAGTGTGTGTGTGTGTGTGTGTGTGTGTGTGTGTGTGTGTGCATGCATGCATGTGTAACCCTCTCACCAGACTCGAATTTGACTCTCATGATATTACCTTACATAGAATATCTCAACAGCATGGGATGTTGGGTGAGAAGGGCATCTCCAATAAGAATCCCTATTGTGAACTATCTAGGGTGATGACAATTAGGGTATTAACTGCAGATTAAATTATTGTAGGTTTCTGTTATTGTATCAGGATAGGCTATCCCATGCATTAAATCAAATTGAAACAGTAAATGACTCCACCAAGGCAACATACATAAGGCTCAAAATGTGTATTATTACATTTTCAAAGCACCACATCAAAATAAATCAAAATAATAAACTCCAATGAGTCAGGCACAACACATGACCAAATGACTTCAAGCTTGTTTAACCTGTTGGTGCGCGTTGGAGCTATAAAAAAAATGACGACACAGATAAAGGCCCGAAGCAACCCACAGTGGTTACTCACTACTCGTAGATATTCCCTCAGTGAATTATGGCATTTCCTTGCAGGTTTCCTCACAAGATCCACAGCAAGCACAGCTACCAATGCAGACAGTACTCTTTAGCAGTAACCGATATCCCATGGGGACATGAACTCGTCAAGCTTTCCCAAGCAATTCTCTTGGTGTTACACGATGCTAGGCTAACCTCAAGGCTGTCATACCTCCACGATGAGACGGTAGCTTCAGGCTTTACTAAGTCTTTCTTAACAAAATTATAACAACTCTCTTATAAAATAAAATTGGTATTTCCCTTCAAACTTGGTAGTTATGGGTTTTGTTATGTTTTTATCGTATTCTTTTATAATTCTTCTTCACCAACGGTCATAATGTAATGTCCATCCTTTTCTCAACGTCTCTCCCTCTCTTTTTTCTCAGGCCTTCCGTTAACCAGGTCCGTTTTCCCATTGGCCACAGCTTATCAAGCGACCTTATTGGTCAAAACTTAAACTTAAAAGTAAACCTATTCACTTATACATTAAATAAATATTTCTTCAAAAGAAATGCATTAACAACATTACAATTCAGGAGCAATTCAATCACCTTTTAAATATAATACCAATTAACTATAACAAATAAACTCAATACTTGGTTTTAACAAGAGTATTACACTTGCAATTGTGCATGCGTTTGTGTGTGTGTGTGTGTGTGTGTGTGTGTGTGTGTGTGTGTGTGTGTGTGTGTGTGTGTGTGTGTGTGTGTGTGTGTGTGTGTGTGCACTTGTGTTGTGTGTCTGTGGCCTCTGTGTCTTTAGCATTCCGATTTCTTGCTCGGTATGCTTCAAATAGATTTTTTTAAAGGGAAATGGTAATCGAATGAAATGTCAGATGCAACAACCACAGTGGGTGAGGCAGCTTCTGACTGCCTCTGAACTCCATTGATTCTCATTAGTCTCTGTGTTTCCAGCTTTGACAGCGTCTGTGCAACCTCGGTACTGACTGATACTTTGCCAATCTATGCAAGCCTCTGTGATCTGGACTTGAAAGGAAACCTACACAAATAAAGCTTAAACTTTGCAAACCAGACACAATCATTTTTTACTGTTCAATTGTTTGCCGTTGCAGATAGATCAGACTTGGTTGAACAGCCTGTCTGGTATTCTAGAGA
The DNA here is from genome assembly GCF_029448725.1 of Salvelinus fontinalis. Classification (NCBI taxonomy): domain Eukaryota; kingdom Metazoa; phylum Chordata; class Actinopteri; order Salmoniformes; family Salmonidae; genus Salvelinus; species Salvelinus fontinalis. The sequence goes on from NC_074682.1 coordinate 13,330,562, forward strand.
GGGAGATCTGAATATCACAGGAGGTTGGTGGCACCTTAATTGGGGAGGACGGGCTCGTAGTAATGGCTGGAGCGGAATAGGTAGAATGGTAGCAAATGCATCAAACACACGGTTTGATGCCATTCCATAGGCTCCGTTCCAGCCATTATTATGAGCCGTCCTCCCCCCAACAGCCTCCACTGGTGAATATGAAGCTTTTGTGTGGGTCTCTACCATATAGAGAGCAGACCAATAGACAGTGTAGAGAGACACCTCTCCCCTCTCACTGATCATTGATCAAGTCCCAGGGATAGAGAGCATTTCCTTCCTCTTAAGAGATGGACTGCCAGTACCCTTATGGGCTGGATAATGAATCTCACTTGTGGGGCCTGGGTGAGGAGGGAACTGCTTGACATTTATTGTCTATTTGAATGTTCAGAGGAGGTCTTGGAGATAGATGGGGATTGCTGCATACACGGCTAGATTTTCCTCGTAATAAAGACTCTTCCATAGACAGGGATGGCTTACCTCGCCCATTTCCTGTCTACACAATTCAACTGTCATTTCAATTATATATTTTTTGCAATGTGTTATGGCCATCAACTTCATCCTACTTTACATTGAATTTCTGAACAACTGTAACGCAACTGTTATACAAATGTACAAACACTGGTATAATACACACCAGGGAGAGAGAATGAAATACATTTAAAATGACATTCCCTCTGTACTTATGAGTTGCTATTCCTTTGTGGTAAAAATAGAATGAAGAGCTTGCATGGTGTTAGATAGGATACCTTTATATGTTTTTCCTGGCTTCCCTCCTGACACATTCTTATTGCCTCTCAGAGTTGGAGTCTGTGTAGAGGAGACATATTACACAGAAAGCCATCGTTCTGCTATAGACAAGGCAGAGCCAGCTTATAGAGTGCTGCATTTTAGCAGTCCCTACTGTCTCTCCCTTACATGGAACATTTCTGTGTGAGGGAGAGAGGAGTAGAGGAGGGCCTCCGCTCCATACCGGAACTGATTATTTACCTCTTAGTCCCCCCCCCCCCCCCCCCCCCCCCCCACTGTTACAAAAGGTATATTATCATAATGATCAGCTGCTGTTTGGTTATGCTTTCCAACCAGCCTGCACCACCTTTCCCTCGTCTAGGTAGCCTAGCCTAACTCCTCCAGCGCTTTAGATTCAGCACCATGTCTGCAAGTTGAAGTTCTCTATGGCTCTATTAGAAGATGGCGACTCACTGTGTGGCCTGGACAGAATCCTGCTATGACTTGGCTGTGTTGGATTTCACCACGGTCATCAGAGACTGGCTCATTAATCTTCCCTTCGCTCTCCCACTCCCCTCTATAATCCTTCTCTTTTCTTAATTCCTTTTATCGGTCACATTGACTTTATTTTGTTTGTGTTCGGGGCCTGACTGTAGGGCTGCCCGCCCGAGGGTGCAGAGTCAGTAGGGACAGGGGTACAGTAGTTCACCCATCACTCACTAAACTAGAGTAACATTTCATCAGCCCAGGTACAAACAAGCTCAGTCAGGCAGCTTTTCCTCTTTCATTTGCAGGGATGAATTGCTCCCAGAGTATCGACAGGGAAGCTAGTGCTTTTAAGGGCGAGATTACACTGCATTTAATAATGATGTTGGTTATTGCTCTTGGCACTGATTCCTGTTATTCGTCATGTGCTCAGTGTTTGTGCCCGCCCTCCAACTTCCTCCCCTCTTTTTATCCCTTTGCAATTTAATCTCCTGCTGCTATCATAACGATGGTGTGTTGTGAGGTATCCATCACATACCATAAGTCCATCAGTAATATTTAATGTTACAGTTGCTTTTCTAAGTATTGGATAGCTTTGGGGGTGTTCTAAAGCAATCCATTACTGTACCTGTAAATCGTTTTCCTACAGTACATGGATTTTAGGGCTTTAAAGAAACCAAGATAACTGATACAAACTGGGAAACACATTAGCTGATACGGATTGAGTTATCAGCTGCGTTTAGACATAGAGTAATGCTAAGGTTTGTGCTTTATATTTATCCATTCTGTCTTCTGTAATAACACTAAAGCTTACCCTTGATTTTTGTGTTGATAAGACCTAGATAACTTCAAGACCCAAACGACACGGAGTGCTGTCAGTGTCCGAGAGGGCCAAGGAGTGGTTTTGTTATGTGGACCACCCATGCATTCTGGAGGTAGGTTTTTATTCCATATTAGAGATATTTATGAATACCTGAGAAGATGCCTCTCCTCTGTATCCAATTAAAATCTTTGATGCAGTATATGAGTGAATATACAGGCGCTATTTGGTGTGCTCACATTCCTAACCTAATCAGTTTTTTCATAAAACATTATTTGTTAGAGCCTCAAAGCATGGATTCTTGCTAGCAGCCTCAAATAAACTTATTTCACACAGATGTTTGCAGAATAAAGATATGCTTAGCTGGCCTTCTTTTTCATTCTGAACTTTCTTACAATTAGTGCCAAATCTGGTGGCAAATGAAAAGATATTCCTCAAATTGGAGTCTTAACCTGATCATTAGGCAATACGGTCTGAGTAAAGTGCTTTTAATAAAACCGGTATTAGATAATCAATAGTAACTTATCCTAACTTAAATGGAATGCAGAATTCACTCAAGTAAACTAATTTACTTTATACCCTAGAGGGAAAACAAACAGCATCACTTTCTGCAATATCTTATTTATCTCCCATACTATTTTCAACTTGTACAGAGGAAGTGACTCGGCACATGTGAGACGGCTATTTGAAGTGTGTGTGATCGCACACTACTCAATTCCAGTTAGCTTAGTATTGAATAACGGACTTTGCGTACATACAGGCTGACCCTGTTGCAGTACCACTCACTTTTAACATGACATTGTAGAGTCGCTGGTTCTTCTCTAGTGTATTGGCCAAAGTGTGCCTACAGTCCTGTACAGCTGGAGGAGGTGATAATGGCCTGGGGTAGCCAGTGTGAAACACAATGCGACAGCCTCTCACTCAGAAATGAGCTTATGCCAGGCGTGTTGTTGTCACCATAACAGTATTGTGTTTTGTTTCCCTATTTGAACAAGTGAATAAGACCAAGTAAGTGTGGCACTGCGCTCATTGCACTGTGAAGCATGAATGCCACACACAAACTTGGAACTCGTTGGACCCATCACTATCCACTGACTGTAAGACATCTCTGCAGGTTTTTACTCTGCCTCAGCGGCTTCAACTGCTGGAATAGAGGTTCTCTCAAATGACACATTATATCTCATGTTACATCGACATGGCCACAAAATAAATATTGTTGCTAGCTAAAGTGACTGCATTAGGGCTCTGCGCCATCATAAATATGTGTTTATTCTCCAGGGCTCAATTATGTTTATTTTTGTGTCATAGCTATTGCATGTTTGTAACGTTGTGCTTGTTACATAAATAGCCATTGTGTTCAATAAGAAAAGAGGTTGTTGCACTATATTTTCACTTTCCTCTTGATTTGTATTTTCTTGACAAACGCTATCACTGTTCATTACGGCCACATAGCTCAGAGTCAGGGATCCCCGGTCTTGCTTTGCTTCGTCAGAATGAATTGGTTTCGGCTTCAGTGAACCGACTGCAAAGACGTGATCCCAGGAGCCAAGGTTTGCGAGGCGTTCTCCTCCCAGGGGGACAGGAGATGAGCGACAGTACGCTGCATACACACCTTTGTAGTTCCGTACGCGCTCTCGCCTCCACGCCACGGTAGATAGGCTTTCGCTACAGTACCTCGCTCCTATGAATCTGTGCACTGCTCTTTTCAAGATGACCCAGTATTGCTGTGTGGCAGCGCTCTGTGTACTTTAGCTAGGCCTGTTGGCTGAGGAGAAGTGTGGCATGCATGAGTCAAGCATGGAAAAAAGCCCTGTCCCCAGTTACTCAGGGTAGAGGACAGGGCATGTGTCATGAGAGTGCCAGTGAGGCGTTGTAATCTGTTTTGTTTCGCTCTCTTTCCTTTGGACACTATTTTTTTGTGCACCAATAGCTGTTCTACTATATTTGCCCTGGTATCTTCTTGGAAGGAAACTGAAATAAGGAAAAGGAAATTGTGTGGAATGCCAACATGATCTGCTTACAATGTGGTTTTGCTTTCTAATACAGTATTTCATCAATGGACAATACTGACACTGTGAGCTATTTAGCATAAATGCTAAATGATATTTTCAAAAGGGAATTTTTCAATATAGACTCCTACGCCTACAAACCCATTACTGTGTTGTAATATATTAATACTACTGTGTTGTATTTACCACTGTCATATTCCTCTCCCTCCTAGAGCTGACATTTGCATGGATCTTCAATGAGTACCCATACTTTGTTCAGCAAGACAGTCGTCGATTCATCTCCCAGGAGACAGGAAGTCTGTACATTGCTAAAGTGGAACCTTCTGATGTGGGAAACTATACCTGTGTGGTCAACAACAGCATCACTAAGGGGAAAGTCCTCAGCTCTCCTACACCACTGGTCCTGAGGAATGATGGTAAGATCCCATCCTTTAAACAGACACTCTGATCAGACAGCACAACAACAAAAAACTGCCCAGATTAAGCCCCAATTTGTAAAACATTGGCAGTCTATGCAGTCTACAATGGGCCATTCTATCCAGATATTCTGTAATACTGATTATAAGTGGTCAAAGAGAAGGAGTAATCTTACCCCCTCAAAAGGTAAAGTCAAAGGGTGAAGCTGTTGCCCTCCTAGCAGCTTGAATATAAGATTCAGTCTGAAAAGGAGATTAATCCCTGCCTTCACCCAGATGTGTTCTTCTTTGAACCTTTTACAAACCTTTTCCATTTCTCTCCATCTTACCAACCTCTCAGTGATCGCTTCTGTTCCACACACAAATACCTTTGTGTTTCTGGGCCCATGTTATTGTTGTACCATGTTTTCCAGGGCGTAAAGCGAGTGTGCCATTAATCATTGATGCCAAAATTTGGTTTGTGTATTGTCTCCCTTTCATAGGAGCAATGGGTGAATACGAACCCAAAATAGAAGTTCATTTCCCTGACACTGTTCCAGCTGCGAAGGGATCCACAGTGAAACTGGAATGTTTCGCTCTGGGAAAGTAAGTTGGAGTGAATGTGCAAGTTTGTGCATATGTCAGACATATCATTGTAATCAAATCAAAGTTTATTTGTCACTTGCGCCGAATACATACAATATAGACCTGACAGTGAAACGCTTACTTACAGGCTCTAACCAATAGTGCAAAAAAGGTATTAGGTGAACAATAGGTAAGTAAAGAAATAAAAACAACAGTAAAAATACAGGGTATATACAGTAGCGAGGCTATAAAAGTAGCGAGGCTACATACAGACACCAGTTAGTCAGGCTGATTGAGGTAGCATGTACATGTAGATATGGTTAAAGTGACTATGCATATATGATGAACAGAGAGTAGCAGTAGCGTAAAAGAGGGGTTGGCGGGTGGTGGGTGGGACACAATGCGGATAGCCCGGTTAGCCAATGTGCGGGAGCACTGGTTGGTTGGCCCAATTGAGGTAACGTGAACTCACTTTTGTACATCGCCTCGGTCCATACAATTGACCTTATTTTTGCGCCCAAAAAACGTAATAGTTCCATATAAACTGTAATATCAATACCAATGTAAAGCACAATTTCTCCCCTTTCCAACAAAATTAATGACGAGACCTTCATGATGCCCATCTCTGCATAATTCCACAAGGCAATGAGCTCCGTCGGGTCTTTTTTAAATGGCGGGTGGGCAACGAAGGCTACGAAGTGATCTTGAAAAGGGGAAATATGTTGGGTGAAGAAAACAGGGTTTTTTTCACCCGATTTGTCCAACTAATCAACTTTAAAATGTAAATAAAACGTAAAGAGTTTAAGTAATGTCTCATCACATACCTGTTTGAAGGTTTGTGTCGAATTTGAAGAGGGGTTTAGGGCTGCGCTAACGTTAGCCTCACAAGTGAACTGCAGCTGTTCCGGGTTTTGAGTGTCATGATGGCTCGCAGTAAAAAATGCAATTGGCACCCTAGTCATGAAATATTAGTTTAATATTAGCAATAATTATATTAGACAAATCATGAAGTTTTCTTACAAGTGTATATGGTTAAGCATGATTTTAATCTGCGAGAGAAGGGCTGCCCCTGGTGGAAAGAGGCTGTACGGCACAAAATGAGTTGCAAATGAGCGCTGTACGTGACGTAGTGACACGTCACGATGTAACGTACAGCGTCAGAGGGGTCCGTTTTTTCATCTTTTCTCCAATACTGAGTCCATTACCATGTCAATCAACGCTGAATCGAAACGTAGTTCACACCCCGGATTTTGATGCCAACACAGTCACTACAGTCCCATTAGTTTTCATTGCAGCCTCGTTTGAATGTCGCGGTAGCACCAGAGTAAAAAGAGGTGTTGGGGGGGGGGGGGCACACAAGGCAAATAGTCCGGGTAGCCATTTGATTACCTGTTCAGGAGTCTTATGGCTTGGGGGTAACAACTGTTGAGAAGCCTTTTTGTCCTAGACTTGGCACTCCGGTACCGCTTGCCATGCGGTAGTAGAGAGAATTATGAGGTTGCTCCTTTTAGGATGCTGGAATATTAGTGATATCACCTATAGTCTTGAGGTCAAGTATCACACACCACAACCTTATCCTGCAACCAACTCGCATTACACAGTGACGTCAACAGAGCGCGACTCACGCTGAAAGTGGAACAGTAGAGAACTTGGTTTGTTGTTTTTGAAAGTTTGAAAGTCTGTGTTTACCTGTTTAGTTTGGATCCCGCAATGCAGTTCGCCTCAGTAGCAGTCCCAGCAACTATCTGTCCCGGGATACTGCTAAACCCTAAAGTTTGAAGAGCTGCTGATTGGTGTAGCAACTAGACTAGCTATCAAACTAGCCAGGTTTCCTTGAAAGTTTGAACACAGCCCGAGACGCGGTTAGCCTTTGTGGCTTGGTGCGTATAGTCCCGGGCTTGTGGCTGTTTAATCCTTGCTGTTTTTTGCTGTTTCCATCGGCCCTGTGAGCTGTGCAGGCTGGAATTGCGTGGAGTACCCGTGTTAGCCTACGTTTCGACCGTCTGAAAAACCTGTTACGAGTCCAGGTGACCTACCCAGGCCAATAATGGTCAAGTTCCTAAGGCTCAATGACAAGATTGCTGTTCAGGAGAGAGCCAAGAACTCGAGAGAAACCAACATCTTCCTCAACGAGGACTTCTCTGAAGCTGTGCGCCAGAGGAAAGAACTTATCCCAGCTATGAAAGCTGCCAGAGAGCGTGGGGGCATTGCTTACATTAGCTACCATAAGCTCATTGTCCACCCTCCCTCCCAAAAGCCTGGGAGGAGTTAGAGAGCCAAGCTTCTGGGTCAGTAGCTTCAGCCCGACATCACATATGCACAGGCACACATACACCAACTGACACTCACAAGCGCCTGATTGATTGACTGTTAGCTAAACAAGGTTTCATATATACTGAAAATATAAACTCAACATGTAAAGTGTTGGTTTCATGAGCTGAAATTAAAGATCCCAGAAATGTTCCATATGCACAAAAAGCGTATTTCTCTCAAATGATGTGCACACGTTAGTTTACATCCCTGTTAGTGAGCATTTATTCTTTGCCAAGGTAATCCATCCACCTGACAGGTGTGGCGTATCAAGAAGATGATTAAACAGCATGCTCATTACACAGGTGCACCTTGTGCTGAGGACAATTAAAGACCTCTCTAAAATGTGCAGTTTTTTTACGTCACAATAACACAGACGTTTTGAGGGAGCATGCTGTTGGCATGCTGACTGCAGGAATGTCCACATGAGCTTTTGCCAGAGAATTGAATGTTCATTTCTCTACCATTAGCCGCCTCCAACGTTGTTTTAGAGAATTTGGCAGTATGTCCAACCGGCCTCACAACCGCAGACCATGTGTATGGCGCCGTGTGGGCGAGAGGTTTGCTGATGGCAATTTGAATGCACAGAGATACCATGACGAGATCCGGAGGCCCACTGTCGTGCCATTAATCCGCCACCATCACCTCAAGTTTCAGCATGATAATGCACGGTCCCATGTCGCAAGGATCTGTACACAATTCCTGGAAACTGAAAATGTCCCTGTTCTTCCATGGCCTGTATACTCACCAGACATGTCACCCATTGTGCATTTTTGGGATGCTCTGAATCAACATGTACAACATCATGTTCCATTTCCGCCAATATCCAGCAACTTCGCACAGCCATTGAAGAGAAGTGGGACAACATTCCACAGGCCACAGTCAACAGCCTGATCAGCTCTATGCGCAGGAGATATGAGGCAAATGGTGGTCACCCCAGATACTGAAAGGTGAGAAATCCATATCCTCATTTAAACCAGGGTACTTAGTAGCCTGTAGTTTGTAAATCCAAAAATGTTCCCTTTGGTTTAGCTGTTTAAGATGGTCTCCTTTTCTAATTGAGTTTGGGAACATGTTCAATACCCATAGCATGTAAGGAGGCAGGGTTGCCATGGTGTAAGGACTTGTAGTGCCTTGCCATGGGGTAGTCTTCATTGCCTACCCATATGGCGTACTTGTGTTCCGCTAAGCGGTCTGGAAGGTGTCTCGTTGTCCATCCAATGTAGAACACCTTGCACTATTGGACATTCCAATCTGTAGGTGACATGAGTGGTTTTGCAGTTAATGAAATGCTTGACTTGATACTCCAAGATGTGTCAACAAAATATTTTTTCTGTGCAATATTTCTGCAATGGTTGCACTGGTTGCATTTAAAAGAGCCCATAGGTTTGTGGTCTAGCCAAGTTTTTTGAGAGTCAACAGGAGATGGATGTGGACTCATCTGTCATTTAGTAGCGTATCACTTTGGATGATTCCACAATTATTTTAAATTATTTGTTTTCTGCTTCAGTGCTGTATTTTGTAACAAAGTACACTCTCTCTGATACATCAGGAGGCACTCCCCTTGCAACAAGTTATTTATGTCAAGTCGTACGTCCCTTATAACTGCATATTTTAGGACCTGAGCGCTGTAGCCACGATTCAAGAAGCGATTATCGAATTCAGCAGATTTAACACTAATCTTTTTCCTGGTGGCAAATTCTGCGGACTCTTTGGATTTGAAATGTTCTCTTTTAGCCTTTTGGGGTGAAAGCTGTCTGCCCTCAGAATGGTTTTCCTAAAGACTGATGTGTGCAAACAACCTTTGTCATTTTTACTGGTCAAAAAAAAAGTGTGTTATCCTTGCTGTAACCCATAGTTTGTTTGATGTTAGGGTTAACCTCTAACGAGCACCTACCCCGGGTCCGGGAGCACCCCCCCCCCCCCACACTGATTAGCATCGCTAGCATAGCGTCACAATTAAGTAGTAGCATCTAAATATCATTAAATCACAAGTCCAAGACACCTAATGAAAGATACAGATCCTGTGAATAAAGCCACCATTTCAGATTTTTAAAATGTTTTACAGGGAAGACAAAATATGTAAATCTATTAGCTAACCACGTTAGCAAAAGACACCACTTTTCTAACTCCATCAGTTTCTTACTCCATCAGGTGCTATCACCAATTCGGCTAAACTAAGATATTGATAGCCACTAACCAAGAAAAAACCTCACCAGATGACAGTCTGATAACATATTTATGGTATAGGATAGGTTTTGTTAGAAAAATGTGCATATTTCAGGTAGATATCAGAGTTTACAATTGCACCCACCGTCACAAATGGACTAGAATAAATACAATGAGCAACGTGTTTACCTAATTACTAATCATCAAACATTTCGTAAAAATACACAGCATACACTAATCGAAAGACACAGATCCTGTGAATACAGACAATATTTCAGATTTTCTAAGTGTCTTACAGCGAAAACACAATAAATCGTTATATTAGCATACCACATATGCAAACGTTACCAGAGCATTGATTCTAGCCAAAGAGAGCGATAACGTAAACATCGCCAAAATATATTAATTTTTTCACTAAACTTCTCAGAATTCTTCAGATGACACTCCTGTAACATCACATTACAACATACATATACAGTTTGTTCGAAAATGTGCATATTTAGCCACCAAAATCATGGTTAGACAATGACAAAAGTTGCCCAGCTGGTCAGACAATGTCGTGCGCCATATTGGACAGTGATCTAGTCGTATACATAAATACTCATAAACGTGACTAAAAAATATAGGGTGGACAGCGATTGATAGACAATTGAATTCTTAATACAATCGCTGATTTACATTTTTTAAATTATCCTTACTCAATACAGTTTGCGCCAAGCGAAGCTACGTCTAGCAAGATGGCGTCATAAGCGATTAACATTTCTCGACAGAAACACGATTTATCATAATAAATTGTTCCTACTTTGAGCTGTTCTTCCATCAGAATCTTGGGCAAAGAATCCTTTCTTGGGTCTAATCGTCTTTTGGTCGAAAGCTGTCCTCTTGCCATGTAGAAATGCCCATTGCGTTCGGCATGAACTGGAACCGTGCCCAGAGATTCACAGTGTGTCACGCCCTGGCCTTATTATTCTTTGTTTTCTTTATTATTTTAGTTAGGTCAGGGTGTGACATGGGTAATGTTTATGTTTTGTTGGTTTTGGGTGTTTATTTGGTAAAGGGGTTATGGGGTGTAGTAGATGGTTTTGTGTTGAGTGTATATGTCTAGCGTTGTCTATGTTGGTTAGTTATCTAGGAGAGTCTATGGTTACCTGAATGAGTTCCCAATTAGAGACAGCTGATTTCGGTTGTCTCTGATTGGGAGCCTTATTTAGGGTAGCCATAGGCTCTCATTGGTTGTGGGTAATTGTCTATGTAAGAACGTTTGTAGCCTGTTATGTTTGTGCACAACGTTTGTAGCTTCACGGTCGTTTTGTTGTTTTGTTAAAGTGTTTTGTTCGTGTTCATCTTCGTGTTGTTATAATAAAAGAAGATGGCTTATTTTCCAAGTGCTGCATTTTGGTCCGTTAATCCGCCACACGATCGTGATACAGTGTCTCAGAAATAAATGTCCCAAAATCGCACTAAACGGATATAAATTGCTATAAAACGGTTGAAATTAACTACCTTATGATGTTTTTAACTCCTATAACGAGTAGAAACATGACCGGAGAAATATAACTGGCTACACTAATGCTTGGAAAAAGAACGGGTCGGTGTCCACCGTGCGTCCGACGCAGCTGGAAAGGAGTGCCTACCTACACGTGTTTTTGTTTTATAGGGGCTGTGATTGCGCAATCGATACCATTCAAATCGTCATCGCGTAAAGGCATCCAGGGGAAGACGTAAGCAGTGTCCGTATCCTGATAGCGTTCACAGTGGCGTTTAAACTGACTCCAGATCAGGGGCCAAAATGTGTGAAATCTGACTCCATGTCAGGGAAATTGCTGTAGAATGAGTTCTGTTCCACTCAGAGACAAAATTCCAACGCCTATAGAAACTAGAGACTGTTTTCTATCCAATAATAGTAATAATATGCATATTGTACGATAAAGAATTTAGTAGGAAGCCGTTTAATCTGTAATGAAATTATGCTAATGAGAAAACAGCACCCCCTGTAGTCGCAAGAAGTTAATGCTGTTAAGGTATTGGTGGAAGGAAATAAGTTCATCTTCTGAGCCAGACCAGAACAGGCAAGCATCATCAATATAGCATCCCCACCGTATAATCCGGTCCAAAAAATGTTTTTTAGAAGGATCCAAAATGAAGTCATTTTCCCATATACCTAAGTACAAACTAGCGTAGGAAGGGCTGTAGCAAGCTCCCATGGCACATCCTTTGACTTGTTTAAAAATACAGTCCTGAAAGACAAAGATGTTATTATTAAGAGTCCATTCAGTCAGTGAGACAATGAATTCTGTGGGAGGCATCTCAGTCTCAGGCCGGGTACTCAAGAAATGGTGCATAGCTGCCAACCCTTGTTCATGTTCAATGGTGGTGTATAGAGACTCCACATCCATGGGGACTAAAAAGGAAGCTGTACCTATATTGTTGAGTTCCTTAATTTTGTTCAACACATCTGTGGAATCTTGAAGATAGGCTGGGAGTGAATGCAGAAAATGCTAAATAAAGTAATCAATGTACTTAGAGATGGGTTCTGTCAGACTTTCATTTCCACTAATGACTGGTCTGCCTGGTGGGGTTTCAAGATTCTTGTGGATTTTTGGTAGAAGATAAAAAAAGAAGCCATACTCGGACTGCCATGGAAAATAAATTTGAACTCAGTGTAGCCATTCTCCTAAGCTTCTGTGAGGATCCCTTTCAATTCAGTTTTTAGGTCCTAAGTAGGGTTCAAGGTAAGAGATTGGTAGAATTCATCATTGTCTAATTGACGGTAGGCTTCTGTCACGTGTTTGTCTTTACTCCACACTACTATAGCGCCACCTTGGTCTGCTTTTTTAACCACAATCCATACATTTTTGGACAATGATTCAACTATATCCCTCTCTGTCTTAGAAAGATTATGTTGCGTTTGGTTAGAGTCAATTTTACCCTTAAACAGATTCTCCACATCAAAATTCACCTTCTTGGCAAGTGTATTTAGTGTGTCATTCTGGACAATGGGAAAAAAGGTGGACTTGGGCTTAAAAGGTGATTTTGAGGGCACAGAAACTGTCTGACCTGAAACACTGGTGTCTGTAGTTGTTTTGCTTGTACCAGGCTTTCAGATGTAGAAACAAAATATCTTTGTATTGAATTCATTCGTGGAGTTTATGGGGGCAAAGGACAGTCCTTTAGACAAGACCCTTACACAATCATCAGAAAGGGGTTCTCCAGAAGTGTTGATCACAGCCTCGTTCTGGTCCTGCTCCGTGTGGTTGGATAGTCTTGATTTCTTCCTCCCCCTCCGTGTTGACCTCTTCCGCGTCCTCTCCCTCTCTTGTTGGGGAACCTGTGTGGCTACTCTTCCTGGAGGAGCCGGCCTGTGAGTGTCTGGGGTGACCCTCATCGCCACTGCTCATAAAGTTGGAATAAACCGATCTTCTGGGTTGGTTTTCTCCAGGAAAAGACCTTGCCATCTCTGTAGTCTACTGCATCTCTTCTAAATGTCCTTAGCTTGTCTTGCTTCAATGTCAGACTGAATGTGTCTATTTCCTCCTTCAAAATCTCATCACATTGTGCTTTGATAGAATTGTCACTGTGTTCTGTCATTTTCCTTTTTACTTCTTCAACTTCTGTTTGGACTACATGCCCTTTATAGCTTCCTCTATTAGAAGTAGCATTAGGTCAAAGGAACACATGTTGAGAATAGCCTCCCATTTATTTCTAAATTCAGTCTTACCTTGTGCTCCATTAGCTGGAAACGTCATAATACAGAGGCCTCTGGGGATTAGGCCTTTTCTCCAATAGTCAGACAAGCTCATAGAATTGAGGTCAAATTTGGTGTCTTTCTCCATAAGGTGTTGCAAGTCTCTGTAAGCCTTGTTCAAGACCGTTCCAGTATTCTCTGTGGCTGTCATCTCATCTAGCAACGAGGCAGTGGTAATAATATTTTGACCCTCTTCATGGGAATAGGAAGATCTTGTAGCCTCTTGGGTGAAATTCATAGTATGAGTTGTAAAATGTCCCCAAAACACAGAAAACATGACTGTGGAGCTGCTTCCTCTAAGCACTACCCAAGTGCTGTGATTAACTTGTAGAAAAATGAGGAAGGGAAGCGCTGCTATGGTAATAGTAGATTTTGGTAAGCAGTAGGTGCTCTGGTAGAAGGGGTAAATTGGTCATCAAAAGGAAAGGAGGACCAAGGCACACTTCATATAATTAATTCAAATGATTTTATTTGTATGGAATGTTCAATGGAAACAAAGTTTTAAAACTCTGAAGCTGTTCGACAGGGATGCTGGCCCATGTTGACTCCAACGCTTCCCATAGTTGTGTCAAGTTGGCTGGATCTCCTTTAGGTGGTGGACTATTCTTGATACACACAGGAAACTGTTGAGCGTGAAAAACCCAGCAGCGTTGCATTTCTTGACACACTCAAACTGGTGTGCCTGGCACAACCTGTTCAAAGGCATTACTTTGTCTTGCCCGTTCACCCTCTGAATGGCACACATACTTAATCCATGTCTCAATTGTCTCAAGGCTTAAAATCCTTCTTTACCCTGTACCCCTTTACCCTCTTCATCTACACTGATTGAAGTGGATTTAACAAGTGACATCAATAAGGGATCATAGCTTTCACCTGGATTCACCTGGTCAGTCTTGTCATGGAAAGAGTTCCTAATGTTTTGTACACTCAGTGTAAGTTCAGAGCCACATTCATGTAAAGCTTAGAGAGGATCTCTTGTCAAATGTTGTTGAAGTGTTGTGGTTGCAAGTTCACCTGCCTCATCTAAAGCCTCTTCTTTTGGGGTGCTTCTTTAGGCCACAATGCTATAAGCCACCAAGTGTTAACAGTCAGTATTTGGATAATATGTGTGCAATGCTTGATAATGTGTGTGATGTTAACAGAGAGGTCTATTTTCTGGTTGACCTGAATATTGACTGGTTAGCAACTAGCTGTCCTCTCAAGAGGGAGCTTCTAACTGTGACTAATGCCTGCAATATGACCCAGGTTCTCACTCAAACAAACTAGAGTGCATACCAATAGTGTTGGATCTGTGACATCCACTTGTATTGATCATATCTTCACTCATGCTGCAGAGCTTTGCTCGAAAGCAATATCAGTTCCCATAACATTGTGGCAATAACAAGGAAAGCCGTTGGGCCTAAAGTAATTTATAAGAGATCATACAAAATGTTTTCTCATGACTCTTTTGTTGAAGATGTAAAAGATGTCTGTTGGTCGGATGTGTATGAGGAAGTGGATGCAGATGCAACACTGGAAGTATGTGTAACATGATTCATGCACCTGTTAATAGAGTAACTATGAGAGCTGTTAGAACCCTCTGGATTGATGATTAATAGAAAAAACATTATGGTTCAAAGAAATTATGCAAAATATGTAGCAAACAAGTCAGGCTGCTCACCTGATTGGTTGAAGTACTTTAAATTGAGACATTTTGTGACTAAACTATATTACCAAACCAAGATAAATGACATAAAACACAATGGGTAAAAACTTTGGAGTGCTTTAAGTTATATCATGGGCAGAAAAACCAATTAATCTCCATCGTTCATTGAAGTTGATAGGTTATTTATTTATTTATTTAAACTTTTGATATTGCCAATCATTTCAATTACTATTTCACTAGTAAGGTGGAAAAACGTAAGTGAAATGAAAACATTGAACAGTGAACCATCATATTTTTGTATAAATTATCTAATAATGAAAGAGAAGGAGTGCTGTTTTGAATTTGGTCAACTTAGTGTGGTAGAGCTGGAAAAACTATTGATATCCATCAATAATGATAAGCCACAAGATATAGACAACCTTGATTGGAAACTATTGAGAATGGTAGCAGACTGTATTGCCATCCCTATTTGCTATATCTTTAACCAAAACCTAAAGGAGTGTGTGTCCATGGGCGTGGGAGGAAGCTAAAGTAATTCCACTGCCTAAAAATAGTAAAGCACCCTTTGCCAGCTCTAACAGACACCCAATCAGTTTGCTGCCTACTCTTTGTAAACTATTGGAAATCATTGGTGTGACCAAATACAATGCTATTTTTCTGAGAACAAGTTAGCTACTGACTTTCAGCATCAGTAGAGAAGGGCATGCACTTGTACTGCACTGACTCCAATGACAGAGGATTGTTTAAAATACATGGATAATAACATAGATTTCCGTGCAGGATGTGATTTTATTATACATTTTTATTGAAGAAACTGACTTGCTATGGCTTTACATCAACTGCCATGGAGAGTCATGTATCCAATAGAACCCAGAGAGTGTTCTTCAATGGAAGCTTTTCTAACATCAGATATGTACAGTGCGGTGTCCCTCAAGGCAGTTGCCTTAGGCTGTTACTCTTCTATATTTTTACAAATGATTTGCCACTGGTCTTACACAAAGCTAGAATGACTATGTATGCGGATGATTCCACACTACATGTCAGCACCCGAAGCCAGTGAGCTCACTAAAATTCTAAATAAGGATTTACAGTCAGTATCAGAATGGGTGATTAATAATAAACTGGTCTTAAATAGATCTAAAACTAAAACCATTTTATTTGGTTCAAAACATTCTCTAAGACCTAAACCTCAACTGGAGTTGTGAACAAATGGTGTGACCACTGAGCAAGTTGAGGAAGCTAAACTCCTAGGTGTAACATTGGATGGTTAAAAATCAGTTGTTAAGTATCAGTTGTTGTGAAGAAAATCAACTGTTCTAGTTGTTCAGGCTCTGGTCTTGTCCCATTTTGATTCATGTCCGGTAATATGGTCAAGTGCAGCAAATAAAGACATACCAAAGCTGCAGCTCGCTCAAAACTCAGCAGAAAAGAGCTTTCCCTTAACTGCACATACAAAACTAACATCAACAACATGTATGCCTGTCTTTCCTGGTTGAGGGTTGACGAGAGATTAACTGCTTCTCATAGTTTTTATGAGAAGTATTACTGTAATGAAAATTCCAGATTTTCTGCATAATCAAATAACATTCAGCTCAGACACCCACAAGACGTGCCACCAGGGATCCAAAACAAATTCACGGCAACACAGTGTTATACAGAGCCATGATTGCATGGAACTCCCTTCTATCTCCAATTATTCAAGAAAACAGAAAAATGACCTTAAAAAAGATATTAAACAACATCTCATGGAATGGCGGGGACTGTCAGGTGACACACAAACACACGCACACACAGACACGATCTAACACACACATTTTTGTGGTATTTGGTCTTTTTGAATTGTTTGCATATCATTGTATTTAAAATGTATATGACTGCTCTTGTCTGTCAGTTTATCAGTACTTTGTTACTTGTCATGTTTTGTGGGATATTTTGTACCCCAGGAAGAATAGCTGCTGCCTCTGCAAAAGCTAATGGGGATAAACAAACAAATATCACAGATTCCCAAGGGGCTACAGAAAGCAATATCACATCGTAAGGATGTGAAAATCAAATGTCCTTTCATACATCTCCCAGGAAGGCAAAGCCGTAGAAATTTGAGACAGTGAAAATGGATGAGAGACAGATTTGTATGGTTACAGTAATTCTAAAGGTTTTGGCAGCCTCATCCTTAGAGAAAAATTGAAATCCATTACACAGTAGAAGCTTCTGTACAGTTAATCACATTTTTCCCACCTCAGACAGTCGTCGTCATTAGGGCTTTTTTTCGTTCCTAATATTGCAGCCCGGTCCCAGAAATAAGTTGGAGGAGAACCAGTGGCGTCCCATTTCCCAGCAAGGTGAAGATGAAGAACTCCAACGCAGTCCTTGAAATTCAAAATTTCCAGCAGGAAGACACAGGGACGTACGAGTGTGTGGCAGAAAATAGCAGAGGCAAAAACGCTGCACGAGGTCGCATCTCCTTCCATGGTAAGTGATCCATTTCAAGTCCAGAGAGACTTATGAGTCAACGTGCTGTTGTAATAGATATCCCCATTTTTTAATGGAGGCTTGGAGTCGGAATACTTGCTGTGGCCTTGGTCGTCTGATAGAAAACCTGTCTGTTTTGGAATGCTCAGTGAGATTAGCATAGTAATTGTGTGAAATGATGGAATATTCATTCAATACTTATATTATTCAGTGGTCCATGATAACAATTCATTTTCAGTCTTGACTCAGTTGTCCTTTTTATCGTCATTATGTCTTTTGAATCCATGTCCCTGACATTTGCATATTCCCTCTTTTCATAGCGAAGCCCCATTGGCTCCAGACAATGATCGACGGGGCCCTGTCCATTGAGGAGAATCTGTTCTGGGAGTGTAAGGCTAACGGGAAGCCCAAGCCCTCCTACAGCTGGCTGAAGAATGGAGACAACCTAATGGCAGAGGTATGTATGGAGCCCTGGCAACCACCAGCTCTGAGCATGCAGAGCGTTCATCCCCCCCTTCACAACACTGTGATGGATCTGATCTGAGGGACCTGTCCCACAGACACATCACATCAACATCTCCACCATAGTGTGCCGTGGTTCAGGCTCTCTGAACAGCTGATGGGGTTAAAATTCAGTCTGAGTAAGACATCAGCAAAAAAAAATCAGACCTGTCTTAGTGGCTTTTCCAACTGGATGGCCATGGAAAATAAATTGCTTATTAGTGTTCTACTGGTATTGTCAACATTGCTTTTTTTTTTTGTTCATTGAAGCTGCAGGTCAGCATTTTTTAGCCCCAATCTGAGCATACATACTGCAACAGAGGGCTATAAAAAAATAAGTATTCTCTCTTGCTTTCTTCGTCTCTTCATAGTGTACAAGTAATTGCATTTGCGCCTGTGGACATATTAGACTGCTCCAGCAATACGTATACAGGTCTGTCTGCTTTCTCATCCACAGGGCCGGATACAAATTGAAAACGGGGCTCTCTCCATAGCAGCATTAAACCTGTCAGACACCGGGATGTATCAGTGTGTGGCTGAAAACAAACATGGCATTATTTATTCCAGCGCTGAGCTAATGGTGTTAGGTAAGATTGCTTTCCTCTCCGCTTTTTATCTGTGTCTATCTTGCTGTGTGTTTGATCATATTCTTAAAGGTACAAGTAGCATCCTGCGATTACCCTTTTCAAAAATCACTCTGCTGCCTCATTTAATGTCACTTCGGCTCCAGAAAAGAAAATATGAATCTGATGGAGTGTTTCATTTTAGTTTCAATCATTTCATTATATTGATTTTGATGCTACAGATACGTTGCATAGTGGCGTCAGAGGGCTTTCTCATGTAGATGATATATCGATTTATTTGGAGAGCTTTGATGAGTTCTATCTGACCTACTGGATGAGAAATCCAATTCTGTCTTGATACTTAATGACACTGGGGGTCTCAGATGATGGCTGACAAAACATGATGATGACAGATGAAGCCAAAAGTTTAGAGAATCCCATACTGTGTAGTGAGGGCGCAGTGGAGCAGTTCCTATGGAGATCATGGCTTTTATGCCAGAGGGTAGGGGAAGGGGGGAGGGAATGAGAGTCAATCTCAGCTCAGCACATTTGATCTGGGAGTTGGTTCAAGTTGGCTTCTTCACGTTTTTTCACCCCCTGCATCTTCTCTAGCATCACCTCCCAGTTTCTCCAAGAATCCACTGAAGGCCCTGCTAAAAGCTCGCTCAGGCAGTGATGTGGCTTTGGAGTGCAAGCCCCAAGCCTCGCCCCGGGCAATTAGCCTGTGGAAGAAAGGCAATGAGATCGTGCAGAGAAACGAGAGGTAGTGTGGAACTCAGCATGAATTTTCACCCATTCACAAAGTGCAGTTATGTGTGATTAGAATATTTTCAGATGTGTGTATGAATAGGAGTACAGGCTAATGAGAGGAGAACAAAGCCCTGTAAAAATGTATATATACAGTAGATAATAAATGTAGTATGCAGCATCTGTGCATATTGAATGCTTAGTATATGCGAAGACTTACATTTCAGTCATTTAGTCTTATTATGTTCAAATGCAAAAATGCACATACAGATAACAATCTCTTGGATGAAAGCCTGAGTGGAAGGATTGGCATTGGGACACCAATCTTCATAGGAAATTGAAAAATGCAAAGTCCATTTTCTAAAATGGCAGTTGGACTTTTCCTCTGTTGGAATAGAAAGAAACATGTAAATGGTGTTGAAATGAAGGTGATGATGCATCCTAGCACTTGGACTGGATTTAGACACGGCACTTCTGTTCTCTACCCAAGCAAAAGCTCTGAATCTCTGTTACTCATCCCCCAGGATTACTCTGCTTCCCAACGGGACACTGAAGATTGCCAATGTAACCAAGAGGGATGCGGGAAGCTACACGTGCATCGCTAAGAATCAGTTTGGAACTGCAAGCACCACTGGAAGGCTGTTTATCACAGGTGAGCTGTCATAACATATTCTCCCAATAATCCCTGAGGCATCGCCCCCAAAACTAGGGAACGTCAACGGATTTTTCACCTTGCAGGCTCGGGTGTTCAAACCAGCGACTTTTTGGTTACTGGCCTAACGCTCTAACCACTAGGCTACCTGCAGCCCACACTTCAATAAGCTTCAATGAAGCTACAAAACTGTTAGTGTTTAACCTTAACGTGACAACAGTACAACACAACAGATGAACAGGAATGACATTTACTTTTGCAGGTGGGCAAAAAGAACCATCTGAAACCCATGCCCCTACTAAGCCACACCTTCTGTTTTCTGATCTGACCCATATCTCAATTACCCAGCATTATTAACCCAGCATCAACAACCCAACTTTGCACTTTTTAAAGAAAACAACCCAGTGGCCCACTGCCTGCAACCCAGTAGTTGGGTCATCCAAGCAACCCAGTAGTTGGGTCATCCAAGCAACCCAGAATTTTTTAGAGTGTACTGTCTAATATTTGTATGTACTTCCTTGTGCTGATAATTGTACTAATAATTCCAGCCTAACATCTAATGGAAGTGATCCTTACTATTTTGTCTGTACAACTTAACACAGTCAAAGTTGTTCTTTTCTAATTAAAGCAATTGCAATGGTTCTTAAATAGGCAATAAGTTATTGTACTGCAATTAAGTAAAGGTCATTACTTATGGATGCGGAGACTTAACGTTTTGATGCAGTCATCTGGTACATGTGTTGTAAACGTCTGTCTCCACCTCCCTTGTTTTTCTCATTCGCTTATTTCAAGTTTTACTCCAACAGCTGATCCCTTTAATCTAATGGAATGTCATTATCCTGACCTTTCCCTTACAAGGCTGCCATACTCCATTGCATCCTATTCTCTACAGCCAGCATTGGGAATGCATTCTGCTTGCACAATCCTACTTCAAACATTTCCCCCCAAATTGACCATGCAAATACGAAGTGTCAATCAGAAATGTTTTGAAAGTTAAGTGCTAGAACCAAAACACATGTAGCTATGATGATCCTTGTCGTAATGATAGTATGATATAGTTACACTAGAGTTGTTTGAGTGTAATGGTTCCCACCCAGAGAGTATTAAGATGCATACTAAGCTGTCATTGTCTGGACAGAGCCCACCAGAATCACCCAGCGGCCTGCTAACATGGAGATCATTGTTGGCGAAAGTATCGTGCTGCCCTGCCAGATAGCCAGCGATCCAGCCTTGGATGTGTCTTTCTCCTGGGCTTTCAACGGGCAGCTCATAGACTTCCACGGGGATGCCGACCATTTCGACAGAGTAGGAGGGGTGAGTCATCAGGAGCAGTGGACAACTGCTGTGAGGCTATTCTAGGATTGATTGTTTCACAAAGTGTGGCAGACTGCAAAATAATACGGCTCATTTTGGAAACTCTGTATAATCTCTGTATAATAGGTACCTCCTGAAAGCCCTACCTTCACACTGTAGGCTACTTTATGAAACGTGTATTTAAGACGAGTACTGTTGGGATCAAATCATAGCAGCAGTTTTAACATTGAAGTGATGCTTCAGTAGGCTGTATTTAACTTCCATTGCTTCAAGTTATGTTTACTCTTCCATTTATCTTTTAACTCCCTGTCTATCAGACAGCCCATAAGAATTGTGATCTTATTTGTAAGACAACATAAAGGTGAAAAGCCACAGTATTTCATAGAGATCCTACTAATCTTTAAGCTGTTTCAATGGTGGAAGAAGCCTGATGAATTAAGTGTTTTTACTTTTCATCCCTTAAACTTCTAATTTCTCCACCTCAAAGGGAGATACTTTGTTTTATCACCTCTCTTTGCGTTAATTTAATTTGCATACCTATTTATGAATCTTGTGCCCTGAAATCATTTGTAGTGAGTTGGCTGGCATTAACCAAGGGCAAGCCTTCGCACCAGTACAATGTTCATCTGAATTCCTCATGCCTTCAATTAACGATAAGAGACTGACTACTTTTTGGCGAAAATATGTGTTCCTTTTGATAGACGAGCACTGTCATTTGTTCTGCGCTCGTCTCTGCCAAATTGTTTTAGAGAATCATTTATCACTGTTTTATGGAGTCATTATTCACCCAAGGTTCATTGTACGGCTATAGCTGAAAAAAATAAAAATAATGGATCAAAGTTGGAGTTGATATCAGAGTTGAACCCCTCCCACGTCGTGGTCATGCTAAGTTCACGCCTGCGTGGATAGACAAATGGCAATTACAAATGACATTGACATGTGGACACACAAATAATGAGATACAGTTTTCACATATTCCGTATCCCCATGCCCAGGGAGATTACCAGCTCCTCTCAACAGCGTCTGATGAATTAATTAACATAATTAAACCAGATCTGCCTCATAGCTTCCTGCCTGCCAAGGCATGGAATTTAACCCCTCGCTCTCCAGTCAGGCAGCTGCTGGCTGGCATGTCAGAGGCAGACATGGCATAAGCATGTTTAGCCTTTCAGAGGAGAGGAGTGCCATGCCGTCCCTCAGCCACACATAAGTCCCACTCTGCTCCGCTTTGTCTTTGCCTCCGAGAGATGAGGATCCTCTGGGTGTTCATGCCCAATTGCAACCGAGCCTAGCTGAGCCATGGTCACTACCCAGTGAGTTGATGAAATTTGGCGTGGCTTGAGTGTGTCTAACCTGGCTAGCCCTCAGGTGAATCCTCTCCAGACAAGCACACTCTATTTTAAAAGGAGTCCTGAAGGATGACATGCTGTGTATGTGTGACAGACCACTCTACTAAGTGAACATTGGCTCTGAATTTTTAGAATGTGAGTCCCACTCCCCAGATAGAGTGATGGGCACCATTGCTATGTACCTAATAGTTAACTACAGATAAAGATGATCCCATTTCACTCACTTTAAAATATGAAGACATTTAAATTTGATAGCTCTTCCACATTAATTTCTGTAACTCCACTTAAGGCTCCATGGCAGAAGATGAACTGAAGCTATTTCATCACATCTCACTCCTCTTTAGGTTTTCCAATAGTTTATCAGCTTTAGTTTCCCCATGGCGTCAAAGAGCATACTGTTTTATTTAGAACAATATTAGCTCTTAGTCTGTAAGTTGTACTAATTTCTCATCCATCCCTGCTTATGTAATTCTTGAATAATTAGGATCATCTTGCCAATTAGGCGTTGTGTGTTTGTTTTGGTCGTCCTGTGCGAGGCTGAGTAGGGGGAGCATGCAGTGCCTGAAGCGTAGCCAACAGGACTGTTTGTTTAGAACACAGCTCACGTTCTTGCTGGTTTCCGTGTGTCACAAGACTCTGTGACCTGAGGGGACCACATGCAGCGCCGTACACAGAGCTTTCTCAATTTTAAAGCTACAGTCACACTTGGAAAGAAAAAGAAGATCACAGCACATGATATTGCTCCGATGTGATACATGTATTTATTAATCAACCTACAGGAGCATCACACATGCAGTTGCGCAAAAATAATGATGAAACCGTTCAGAGTGTATTTCCTTTGGATTTCCTGATTTTACATCAGATTGTCTCGTGTGTTATTGTTTTCCCTTGTAGAGCATCTCAGGAGATCTGATGATTCGTAACATCCAGTTGAATCACGGGGGAAAGTATGTCTGTGTTATCAACACCGACGTGGAGAGCTTGTCTGCTTCAGCCATCTTGGTTGTGAAAGGTAAAAGAACCAACTGTTAAGGTTGTAAGCTGTTCAGTTCACTCTGGCTATGAGACTCACATTTGTACAGGGACTTATTTCTCAGAAGTGATTTACATTTTAGCTTCTTCAGAAAAGTTTGAGTGTCGAAATACAATATAGTTCCGGCCGTGAATGTTTGATCATAGAGCTTCCGATGTAAAATCTTGTAAGCACTTTGACAGAATTAAAATTGATTCATGCAATGA
Organism: Salvelinus fontinalis; assembly: GCF_029448725.1. Lineage (NCBI taxonomy): Eukaryota > Metazoa > Chordata > Actinopteri > Salmoniformes > Salmonidae > Salvelinus > Salvelinus fontinalis. The sequence goes on from NC_074682.1 coordinate 13,354,316, forward strand.
ATTGGTGCTGAAATTGCAATCTAGATGACATGCTTAATTTTATTAGTCTGGGTATCAGTCTGTTTAGCTTACATTCCAGTCATTGTTCTCCATGTTATGTGCTAAAAACTTGGCACATGCCATGGAGTACAAGGAGTGGAATGTGATCTAAACAGACTGATACCCAGACTATCATTTTATAGGCCTATATGAATAATATTGGTTAATTAAACCTGCTGCCAAGCTACTTATGGGGCTGCAGGTAGCCTAGCGGTTAAGAGCTTTAGGCCAGTAACCGAAAGGTCGCTAGTGCGAATCCCCGAGCCGACTAGGTGAAAACTCTGCCAATGTGTCCTTGAGCAAGGCACTTAATCCTAATTGCTCCTGTAAATTACTCTGGATAAGAGCATCTGCTGAAAGACTAAAATGTCAAATTGAACCATAAATATATTTATAGTTTGGTGAGAACTCTGCAGACAAATATAATTATCTTACACCAATTTTTTCATGACATGACATGGTATACAAATGTAACGATGTGTGATGTTGGTGTAATGAGAACATTTGTATGACATGTTTTTGAAAGACAATATTTGGCATTGCTAAATTAAAAAATGGCACATAATGTGACTCTGGTACATTTGTGACAGGCGCTTCCACAGCAGTAGTTGATATCTGTTAGGCACAGTGTATCATATCTTATCATTGTAACTTATCTCTAGTGATTTACATTGGCATGCATTGCATGCCCATAACACCCTGTAATAGCTGTCCCGGTGTTTTGGAAAGCCATTGTTTGTTACAGAGAATTGCTTTAATTGGCTCATTTACACATTGACAAAAAAAAACATAGAAACGTCTGAATAATGAAACAGTGGAGCAAACAACAACATCTTTGGAGCATTTATGTGACCCACCACTTGGATTTAGCACAACGTTTGTATGGTGTTTTTTACATTGGATAAAAGACACTCAGCGCTAGAACATTTTATATCATAAACTGCAGTTAAGGAACAATGTGAAAGGAATTCTGCTTTGAAAGTGGATAAACTTGTAACCACACTTTTGAGAAAATGGCCCTTGAATTTTTTTATACACCTAATGGGGAGCTCTTCTTTGTGTACACCCATTCAACATCGTTCACACCCTCTTAAATCCTACTCCCACCCATCTCTTTAAGGATTCACATGTGAGGGCATGTGCTAAACAGAGTGAGTGGTGGAGTAAACAACCAAAGTTTTCAATACTAAAAGTAGTAAAAGTAGTAGCCTACAATAAGTAAGAACACCAGGTAAAAATACACTTTATCTAGTCCTTGGCCTATATCCTAATCTGACTTTGGTGCAGGTCATGTTGTTCTTCACTTTACCATCTCTGGTAAACACACACTAAATAAAATAAAATCTAAGTTTATTTGTCACATGCACAGGACACAGAAGGTGTAAACGGTAGAGTGAAATGGTTACTTGCATAGTAGCAATATCAAAGGCAGAAAGTGTCCAGATAAAAATATTGTATAAATATTTTATAATTATTGGATGATGATTACCTGACACACTTGTATACATTTATGGGTCATGTGAAGGAAATACTATAACCACCCTCCAGCCACATCTAGCTAAGTGGATGGGTCACTATTGTCTAGACATCTACACATGTTCATGAAATACAATAGATGGCCGCCATCACCCCGACACACCTGGCTGACTTGATGGGTCATGTAATCATCTGGTGAAGTGTAGTCTTTCATTTAGACATGTAGCTAGATAGCTAGCCAGCTAAACAATGAACCAACATAATCCCAACTCATACTACTACCAATACAAACATTGTCATAGCTGTAGTATGAATCTGCAAGTAGCTAAAGCTATCCAACCAGGTTCAATGTTAGCTAGCTAACATTAGGCAGTAACTAGCAATGCAAATGGATTTCTGATTTAAATAATATTACTACACAGATCATACACGTTACATTAGCTAGCTACCAAGCCAGCATGCTAACGTTGGCTAGCTAGCTAACAGTAGGCTTTAACTTGCAATGAAAATGACTTTCTGACAAAATTAGAAACATATAATATCTGAAAATGTAGCTAGACTCTTACCAGTATACATGGATGAACGCTTCACGGCAGACTGGAACTTTAACTCCGTTTTGTTTGTAGCTACATCTTTTTTGGCCAGCGTTGTCAAGTCACTCCGGTTCACACTGACCATGGCGTGTGCAGAAAGTAGTCCATCACAACTTTTTCCAAATGATCTGTTGATAGCGCCTGGTAAATTCAGGGCATCGATGTTGTTGAGAAAAGTAGCAAAAATTTTGTAATTCTCGATGGCTAACATAATATTTAAAAAAAATATTGTGATAGAAAGGACTATCAACATATACTGAGCAGCTCACGTTATAGACAGAGGCATGCTACATGGCAGACCAATCCAAACTCATCTCCCGGCATGTCCAGCCCTTCCATTATCTCAGCCAATCATGGCTAGCGGGACAGTTCCTGACTTTTTCCTTGGCTAAACCAACTAGGCTCGTAATTTAACAATTGTATTCATATTTACAGATGGAATACAAGTTTGTTATTGAGGCACATTAAAGTTCACATGCAACAGAAGGCATTTCTGCCAAAAAAACACACTTTGATAAAAATATACACTTCCATTAAAAAGTTTGGGGTCACAGAGAAATGTCCTTGTTCTTGAAATATATATATTTTTTGGTCCAATAAAATAACATCAAATTGATCATAAATACAGTGTAGACGTTGTTAATGCTGTAAATAGACTGACGAGTTTCAGAAGAAAGTTCTTTGTTTCTGGCCATTTTGAGCTTGTAATCGAATCCACAAATGCTGATGCTGTCACGGCCGATGCTGGAAGAAGCGGACCAAGGTGCAGCGTGGTGAGCGTACATTACTTATATTTTGGAATGACGCCAACAAAACAATAAACCATACAATACCGACCGTGAAGCTTAAGGGCTCTAGTGCCACAAACAAAGACAACTACCCACAACGAAAAAAGGGAAAAAGGGCTACCTAAGTATGGTTCCCAATCAGAGACAACGATAGACAGCTGTCCCTGATTGAGAACCATACCCGGCCAAACCATAGAAACACAAAATCATAGAAAACAAAACATAGAATGCCCACCCCAAATCACACCCTGACCAAACCAAATAGAGACATAAAAAGGCTCTCTAAGGTCAGGGTGTGACAGATGCTCCAGATACTTAACTAGTCTAAAGAAGGCCCGTTGTATTGCTTCTTTAAACAGGACAACAGTTTTCAGCTGTGCTAACATAATTGCAAAAGGGTTTTCATATGATCAATTAACCTTTCAAAATGATAAACTTGGATTAGATAACACAACGTGCCGTTGGAACACAGGAGTGATGGTTGCTGATAGTGGTTCTCTGTACACCTATGTAGATATTCCATTAAAAATCTGCCGTTTCCAATTACAATAGATAGTCATTTACAACATTGACAATGTCTACACTGTATTTCTGATCAATTTGATGTTATCATAATGGACAATTTTTTAAATTTTCTTTAAAAACAAGGACATTTCTAAGTGACCCCAAACTTTTGAACGGTAGTGTATGTTCAAATGCCTCTTATGTGAAGTAGTGACGTGCGACAAATGCGTAGCTTCCTGAAGTGGGTCACATATTTGCTGTACTTCTCAATATTGCTGCATCTCTATCTCACTCACTGTCTCTCTCTAACTCACTGTCTCTGTCTCACTCACTGTATCTCTGTCTCACTCACTGGCTCTGTCTCACTCACTGTATCTCTGTCTCACCCACTGTATCTCTGTCTCACTCACTGTTTCTGTCTCTGTCTCACTCACTGTATCTCTGTCTCACTCACTGTATCTCTGTCTCACTCACTGTCTCTGTCTCACTCACTGTATCTCTGTCTCACTCACTGTCTCTCTCTAACTCACTGTGTCTCTGTCTCACTCACTGTATCTCTGTCTCACTCACTGTATCTCTGTCTCACTCACTGTATCTCTGTCTCACTCACTGTCTCTGTCTCACTCACTGTATCTCTGTCTCACTCACTGTCTCTCTCTAACTCACTGTCTCTGTCTCACTCACTGTATCTTTGTCTCACTCACTGTCTCTGTCTCACTCACTGTGTCTCTATCTCACTCACTGTCTCTGTCTCACTCACTGTATCTCTGTCTCACTCACTGTATCTCTCTCAATCTCTAACTCTTTCTCTCGCTCTTTCTCTCTTCACAAATTTACCCCTCCCATGTTAGTGATCCTGTGTTCATAATCACTTCTCAGCCTCACATATCACAGGGTCTGAATTAAAGGCCCCTGTGAAGCTGGACCAAGGACACAGCCCTTAATTAGATGGAGTGTGATGGCCTTGATATGTAACAGGGTCAGCAGTAAAGGCAAGAGCATAATGAGTTGTGAATGGGAGGGGTGGTGGTGGTGTTGTGAGCCTGGTGTGGAGGCTCACTTTGCTAATTGTCTGATTGAGTCAGGTCCCCCCGGGCCCCCGGACACTGTAGCGGTGGAGGAGATCACAGATAGCACGGCCCAGCTCTCCTGGAAACCTGGTAGGGACAACGGCAGCCCTATCACCGGCTACATCATCCAGGCCAGGACACCCTTCACTGTGGGCTGGCAAGCTGTGGACACAGGTAGCTAATACACCTAGCATACAGTACAGAACATAGCACACCTTAGCCATGCTTATGTAGATGGTAATGTTGAACGCTCTCCTTTCCACTTCCAGTTCCTGAGGAGATCAATGGCAACACGTTGACAGCCACTGTAGTGGGTCTGAATGCCTGGGTGGAGTATGAGTTCCGGGTGGTGGCCCGCAACAGTGTGGGCATGGGAGAGCCTAGTCCAGCCTCAGCCAAGACCAGGACAGAGGATGCCAGTGAGTGTCACTCCTCTACTCTCTCTAAAATACATATGTAGACACACGCACACAAAGTGATATACACAGAACCCTGACATCTGACTTTAAATGCTGGTTGAACCAGTTGCTAATGTGACAGATTAAATGTGATGGACCATTTACTTTGGGTAAATACACATCAGGATGCACATGAGTGATCCGCAAATCTTTTGTGCAGAGCCATGCACAAAACAGTTGTCAAGTAAAATGGCATTTTCTGACTATTAAACTTAACAGCTAAATCAAAAACGAAGTTGTTTATTCATTGTGAGATTGCTATTCGAGTAGGAGGATATACTCCAAAACATGTTGGGTCACTCGTATCAAGGGAGAAGTTGTGGTGTGTAAAATAAAAAATATTGTGGATGCATTTTAAAACTGTCGTGGGGCTAGACTTATAGACTTGCAGTTCAGCTATGTTAACTGCCTTCTAATTGCTTTCCTTTGGGCTTTGCCTTACAGTGCCTGACACAGCTCCCACTGATGTTGGAGGTGGAGGCGGCACAAAATCTGAATTAGTGATAACTTGGGAGGTAAGTCATCTGTCAGGTTTTACTGCTCTCTCCATAGCCTGGTAATGGTTTTGCTTAATTGTGCAGAATTGAATGGAGCAATTTTATGACCTGCACTAGAGCCAGCCCCTCCCTTCTGGGGTCTGGCCTCGGAGGCCCCCAACGTGATTCAACTCAGGGAAAGAGATTGTTTCTTTGAAGCCCACTTCATCCACAATGATGTACCAATGCAGGGAGAAAAGGATCTGTGGGTTGTGGTGTAGGGGGGAAAACGCCGCATCTAATCATTGCAGCTCGTGTTGAAGCCCTCTTTGGCGGGTGCTTGAGGACAAAGGCAGGGGTGTCAGTGTCTTTGTCTGTATGCGTTTTAATATCACTATAGTTTTGTGTTTCGCTCCCAGCCCGTGCCTGAGGAACTGCAGAATGGAGAGGGCTTCGGTTACATCATCGCCTTCCGGCCGCTGGGTGCTGTCACTTGGACGCGAGCGGTCATCTCCACGCCTGGGGTCGCCCGATACATCTTCCGCAACGACACCATCCCGGCCTTCTCACCGTTCGATGTGAAGGTTGGGGCGTACAACAACCGCGGGGAGGGGCCTTTCAGTTCCATAGCCACAGTGTTTTCAGCAGAGGAAGGTAAAGGCAATGGCAGCCAGTGGAACCACGCTCAAACAGCTCCTAATCTTTTTTATTCTGGAGGCACGACCTTGAATAGTAATGATGAAATAAGTTGGTTCAGACACTTTTCCCCCTCTCAAGCTGGGAGTTTCAACTTGATATTAGTTATTGTTATTGCAGAGGTAGATTACAGGAAATCCTAGCTGACACTTACTACACTGGGCTGTCAGTGAGGTACTGTGTTAATTGAATTTGCCGTGAAGATAGTCTTCCCTTATGTCAGTCACAGATCCCATTATAAACCAAGCCCAAGCAATATAGCTCTCTCCAGTGAAACTACAGGTCTATTCTCTGCCTGCTTCTGCTTCCTATTAGTGTGTTTGATGGTGTTGAGTGAGTAGTGTTCACCAGCTCTCTATTTCTGCAGTCCCCAGTGAGGCTCCTAAGAGGGTTTGGGGCAGGAGTGTGTCTGCAGCTCAAATTGAAGTGATCTGGGAAGCCCTCCCTGCCACCCCTGAAAGAGTGCTGGGTTATGAGGTAGGATTCTCTCAATTTGCTCAATAAATAACCATACTTGCATTTTAAATAGTAAAACGGTTTATAGTATGTGAAATTTCAAGTATTCTTTAAATGCCAGGTTATACTCATTTCGGCTTTTCATCGAGTAGAATTTGCTGAACACTTTTGAGGAAGAGAATCACCTTTCCAGACTCACGTGTGTTTGACAACGACTGATAATCATCTGATAATGAGATAAGATGATGCGCTATACCAAATGATAAAATGGCGTAAATCAATGCAATTGCGCATTAGATGAAGTATTCTCAGGATGGGCGAGCCTAGTAGGTTGATATTTGTTGCTTACTGCATCTGTTTTGACTAAACAGTATGTTCTAAATAGTATGTGGTATGAATAGTACACATTATGAATAGTTGTAGGCAAGACAGATTTCGGACACGGCCAGACACATTCTGATGCCATTTCTAATGTTTATATGTAAATCAGTAGCTTTATTTAAACTATTTTAAGACGATTCTTGAAATATTCCCTGGAGTGCTGTGTTCTGGAACATTTCACTGAATAAGATATCATGAGAGTGTAACGGGTGTCATATTTTTCCTCCTCCTCGGATGAGGAGAGGCGAGAAGGATTGGACCAAAATGCAGCGTAGGTGGAATACATGATGATTTTAATAATAATAACGAAGACGAAAAATATACTTGAGCAAACTACAAAACAATAAACGAAGTCAACAGACCTGAACAAACGAACTTACATAATAACACGAAGAACACAGGAACAGACTACATACACGAACGAAAACGAAACAGTCCCGTGTGGTGCGACATACACAAACACGGAAGACAATCTCCCACAAACAAACAGTGAGAACAGCCTACCTTAATATGGTTCTCAATCAGAGGAAACGTCAAACACCTGCCTCTAATTGAGAACCATATCAGGCAACACATTTAACCCAACATAGAAACACATAACATAGAATGCCCACCCCAACTCACGCCCTGACCAACTAAACACATATAAAAACAAGGAAAACAGGTCAGGAACGTGACAGACCCCCCCCCCCCCCCCTCAAGGTGCGAACTCCGAGCACACCACCTAAAGTCTAGGTGAGGGTCTGGGTGGGCATCTGTCCACGGTGGCGGCACCGGCTCCGGACGTGGTCCCCACCCCACCATAGTCAAACCCCGCTTCTGTATCTTCCTCCAAATGGCCACCCTCCAAATTAACCCCACTGGATTAAGGGGCAGCACTGGACTGAGGGGCAGCTCCGGACTGAGAGGCAGCTCCGGACTGAGGGGCAGCTCCGGACTGAGGGGCAGCTCCGGACTGAGGGGCAGCTCCGGACTGAGGGGCAGCTCCGGACTGAGGGGCAGCTCCGGACTGAGGGGCAGCTCCGGACTGAGGGGCAGCTCCGGACTGAGGGGCAGCTCCGGACTGAGGGGCAGCTCCGGACTGAGGGGCAGCTCCGGACTGAGGGGCAGCTCCGGACTGAGGGGCTCTGGCTGCTCATGGCTGGCTGACGGCTCTGGCTGCTCATGGCTGGCTGACGGCTCTGGCTGCTCATGGCTGGCTGACGGCTCTGGCTGCTCATGGCTGGCTGACGGCTCTGGCTGCTCATGGCTGGCTGACGGCTCTGGCTGCTCATGGCTGGCTGACGGCTCTGGCTGCTCATGGCTGGCTGACGGCTCTGGCTGCTCATGGCTGGCGGACGGCTCTGGCTGCTCATGGCTGGCGGACGGCTCTGGCTGCTCATGGCTGGCGGACGGCTCTGGCTGCTCATGGCTGGCGGACGGCTCTGGCTGCTCATGGCTGGCGGAAGGCTCTGGCGGAAGGCTCTGGCGGCTCCTGTCTGGCGGAAGGCTCTGGCGGCTCCTGTCTGGCGGAAGGCTCTGGCGGCTCCTGTCTGGCGGAAGGCTCTGGCGGCTCCTGTCTGGCGGAAGGCTCTGGCGGCTCCTGTCTGGCGGAAGGCTCTGAAGGCTCAGGACAGACGGGCGGCTCTGAAGGCTCAGGACAGACGGGCGGCTCTGAAGGCTCAGGACAGACGGGAGGCTCTGAAGGCTCAGGACAGACGGGCGGTTCTGAAGGCTCAGGACAGACGGGCGGCTCTGACGGCTCAGTACAGACGGGCGGCTCTGACGGCTCAGTACAGACGGGCGGCTTTGAAGGCTCAGTACAGACGGGCGGCTTTGAAGGCTCAGTACAGACGGGCGGCTTTGAAGGCTCAGTACAGACGGGCGGCTTTGAAGGCTCAGGACAGACGGGCAGTTCAGGCGGCGCTTGGCAGACGGACAGTTCAGACGGCGCTGGGCAGACAGCAGACTCTGGCCGGCTGAGGCACACTGTAGGCTTGGTGCGTGGTACCGGAACTGGAGGTACTGGGCTGGAGACACACACCACAGGGCTAGTGCTACCCTTTTTTAGCACTACTCTTAACCCCCCCAACCCCCCCCCCCCCCCCTACGAAATTTTGACTAACTGCTTTTACAAAATGTGATGCTGTTTTCAAATGAAACACAATACCTTGCTCTTGTTAAAGCTTTTAGAATTGGCTTGACTAACAGGCTTCATACCGCGTCGTCGTGCTGCCTCCATTCGCCGGTATCCCTCCTCACACTGCGCCAGAGAATCCCAGGCGGGCTCCGGCACTCTCCTTGGGTCGATAGCCCACCTGTCGATCTCCTCCCACGTAGTGCAGCCCAGATCCTTCTCCTGCTTCCGGGCTAGCTCCTCAAAATGCTGCCTCTCTGCTTTCGCTGCCTCCAGCTCAGCTTTGGGACGGCGATATTCTCCTGGCTGTGGCAATGGACCTTTACTGTCCAATATTTCCTCCCATGTCCAGAAATCCTGCGATCGCTGTTGCTCTCTCCCACGCCGCTTGGTCCTTGGTTGGTGGGTGATTCTGTAACGGGTGTCATATTTTTCCTCCTCCTCGGATGAGGAGAGGCGAGAAGGATTGGACCAAAATGCAGCGTAGGTGGAATACATGATGATTTTAATAATAATAACGAAGACGAAAAATATACTTGAGCAAACTACAAAACAATAAACGAAGTCAACAGACCTGAACAAACGAACTTACATAATAACACGAAGAACACAGGAATAGACTACATACACGTACGAAAACGAAACAGTCCCGTGTGGTGCGACATACACAGACACGGAAGACAATCACCCACAAACAAACAGTGAGAACAGCCTACCTTAATATGGTTCTCAATCAGAGGAAACGTCAAACACCTGCCTCTAATTGAGAACCATATCAGGCAACACATTTAACCCAACATAGAAACACATAACATAGAATGCCCACCCCAACTCACGCCCTGACCAACTAAACACATATAAAAACAAGGAAAACAGGACAGGAACGTGACAGAGAGCTTCTGTAACGTTGACAACATCTTGTAAATAGTATTATGTTCACTCCTGTACCTGTACCTATAGGTAACTACAAAAATAATGGAAACACTTGAGTAAATTAGGGATACAACGAATATTGACAGCAGGTGATCCACACAGGTGTGGTTCATAAGTTAATTTAGAAATTAACATCACATCATGCATAAGGTCAAAAATGCTGGGCAGGCCATGGCTATGACTCATGACAATGCCCCATCCACAGGCCACGGGTAGTCACTGAATGGTTTTATGAGCATGAAAACGATGTAAACCATAGGGCATGGCCATCTCAGTCACCAGATGTCAACCAAATTGAACACTTATGGGAGATTCTGGAGCGGTGCCTAAGACAGCGTTTTCCACCATCAACAAAACACCAAACTATGGAATTTCTGGTGTCACACTGCTCCAATAAAGTTCCAGAGACTTGTAGAATCTATGCCAAGGTGCATTGAAGTTGTTCTGGCTCGTGGTGGTCCAACATACTATTATGCCACTTTATGTTGGTGTTTCCTTTAATTTTGGTAATTACCTGTACATATATATCACATTGGTTAATGGTCAAAAAGGGTGCTTATATTTGTCTTGTTTCACAAATGTACATGTGTGTAGCCTGTACAGTGTTTGGTGAAATGGAAATGTTAATTTTCATGTATATCCCACTCCCCCTGAGACCCCCTCAGAGAGTGGGTGTTGCTTAAGGGTTTATCATAGTCCAAAACACACAGCAGTGTTCTAGAATATTGGACCGTTGGCTTTCATACTTTTCGACTACTCAAGCAATTTTTCCAACTAGTGTCAACACATTCAAATGAATAGAGGATGCGTACCAAAGCCGCGTTGATTGGGAATTGTGGGGAAATGCCCGTTCAGCTGTGCGTCTCGCTCGGATAGTGCTCTCAGAGCCGCCTAGCTATGTCACATTGGGACACCAGACTATCGCGTCTCAGCTTCCTGCGGACTATGATTTACGCTTTAGACACTGCTGCTCTGAAGACCACACACCAGAGGCTTCTGAAACCTGATGAGGATAGCTATCATACATCCATTTCAGAACACATTTTCCCCCAGTGCTCTTTCAATCCCTCTCACCCCTGCCCCTCGGCACAAAACCCATGGTTGCCATGGCAATGGCTATATTGTGTAGATACAATAGTGTTATCATATCACCAAAAAGGATTTGAGAGAGAGGGGCTTTTACCGAGGAAAGCTGTTGTTATGCATCTTAAGCCTTAGGTATTGGGTACAGTGGAGGTCATAGGATGCTGATCGATATCATATGAAGATGCATTAGTGCTGTTTGTTTTAGTAGCCAAACAGGCAGGATAGGTCTAAACTGATTTGCACAATAATAGGCCCATCATCTACAGTATGGAGCTAGTTTTTAACTCCAGAACAGTATGTTGTTTTGGGGTGAAAAATAGTATCTAATAGATTCATTTAGTTTCATAGCAATACCAGGAATATAGGAGTAGACATCACTTTTTCTCTCTAATTATGTATTGACTTAACTCTGTCACTTAATACCAGAGACTAGAATATTGTATATGACCCTAAACTAGCATTGGATTATTTAATTTGCTTAATCAAAAATCTCTTCACCTGCGTCGTTAATTGAAAGTTAATACCCTCAAGGGAAGTAATTAAGCACTGTGTGCCTCGTGTTAAAGAGAATACAGTATTCATCCATGCTGTTGCTGGATGTGTTCATTTCTAAGTTCAGAAACTCTGTTTTAATCATTGAAAGTACAAATTCGTGAGGGGAATATATTTTCTTTTACTAAAAAGAGGAGATCTTAAACATGTTATTGACAGAATATCCCTGTACTTTGTCACACAAGCACTTAGTCATATTCTACTTTTAGGGTTACTATTGGTGCCTTTGTAGAATGACCATAGGGTAGAGAGGATGGTGTATCAGCAATTGAGGACCTAGATATTGAAAAATGTATTATTCAGTGGGAAGCCAGTCCCCTACTGCACACTAAATGGCATTACAGATTAGATGAGGAGTGAGTTCTAATAATGTGATGAAATGAATCACTTGTGTGAGTTAATAAAAGTCCCCTTGGCTAGGATAGAATTTTTCCTGTCTAATGTCTCAACCTGTTGTTTTCTTTCCATTGGTAAACAGGTGGTGTATTGGGAAGATGACACCAAGCCTGACACAGTAGGCAAAGTGAGAATCTCTGCTAACTACTCAGCAGTCAACGTGACTGGACTGAAAGCCAAAACACAGTATTACTTGGCTTTGTGTACCTTTAACACTGCTGGGACAGGGCCACAGTCTACACCCATAAACGCCACCACCAAGAAGCCACGTGAGTGAATCTCGTCAGTGGTTTTGTGTCAATTGTACATTCAACTTCAAAATGTAAGCAGAACAGAAACTATTTTTCTTTTTTCAAGCATACACATATTACTGTATATGAGCATCTCTCTTTTCTTCTCTCTTTCTTCATCACTACCCTCTCTCAGCACCTGGCCAGCCTCCTGTGAACGTAGAGTGGACCATGATTGGCTCTCTACTCACTCTGCGCTGGGATCCTGTCATAGCCATGGAGACGGAGGCAGAGGTCATCGGATATCTTGTACGTCTCCTGTCACTGTAACTCTATTATTTTGTCAGATACAACACAACCATCTCAAACACAATCTTTCAATTAGCGCTGCTTTGTGGGGGTTGTTTGATTTGAAAAAAGGACGAAGCAGAGAGTAGGAGGTTGGTGGGGGGTGTAATGAAGGAAGTGCATTCAATACCATCGCCTCTGGTCAACTCAGCCATATTGATAATTAGTGGCTCGTATTGGTAGGGTTGTCCACAGGGACAGAACATCCATAGTTTCAATCAGCCAGCCGCACTGTACTGTCACAAAGCATCAGGATTCATCTTATCATCCAATCAGCAAAATCTAGTTACTCTCCTAGTTTGAATTCCCCCACTCCCACTCCTCATTTTAGCCAATCTTTCATTTTGAGGTTGTGTGTTTTGCAAAGTTACTGTGTGTTGCTACATTTTTTTATTTTGGGGTTTTGCATTGCTGTTTCTAGGTGCTGTTGAGAAGACACCGGGATAATGAGGTAAACAGCATCATAACAAACAAAACCAGGATGGAGCTGACGCTGTCTTCTAACGACAACTACCTGATCCAGATCAAGGCCCTGAGTGAGGGCGGTGAAGGTGTGGGCAGCGAACCCATCCACATCCACAAATTAAGTACGCTTACCATCTCCTCTCTCTCCTCTTCCTGTGTCCATTGATCAAGTTTTGGCGATGATTCAATGAGCCAAACAGAACATTTATTTTGGCCTCGTTGCACCCCTCTTCGACCATGTGTAATATACTTTTTTTGGGGTGCAAGAAAAGCAACCTTTCTAAAAATGCATGCACGGTGCAATCCATCTCTGCCATTGGGTTATTATTCCTTGTTGACTGCACAGCTCGGTTGCGTCTACAATAGTAGAATGCCCCCCCCCCCCCCCCCGTGCAAAATTGAAACAGGGTTCAGTTTTCTCTAAAGAGATCTGCTCTAATGTGATATAAGCCTTATCATGTCTGTATACTTTAATGGCCTATCCTGTAGACAGTCATTAATAATGGAGATATGGAAGCACTATATAATTCACAGTTACTCTTTGATTTATGACGACTTGTCAGCCAATTTTGCAGATAGAGACAGAAAATGCCCCGCTTTTTGCTTAAAAAAAAAAAAAAAGTAGAATTTTAAGTTCTTGAAGAGCTTCTCTCTAACTGGTGGTTTGTGGTTTCAGGCATGGGCGCACAGGGCTCGGGAGCGTCTCGGCTTAGTCTGCTGTCGCCGTCTCATCTCTCTGCAGTCCTCGTCAGTGCTCTCGTCCTCCTCAGCTCCTCTTGGTGATGTCTGGTCACAGCCCTCCTACCGACCCTCCTCTCTCTCCCACTCCTCTAGGAGGCTGCTCCTGCATTCACCCTCAGTCGGAAGGGGCAACGGGTGAAAACCCTCTGTGACAGTGCTGGACAGAACAGGAATTTTAAAAGGGCCATGCATTGAGGATTTCAATAACGGGCCGATAGAAAACGTAAATTTGTGTGCATTATATTTTACAGTATTTCCTCTCATGTCATAAGTGCCGTCATGCTGTAAAAACATTTTGGAAGTGTTATTTTGTTTTTGCCAATGGAATATACTTCAATTTGGGAGTAGTGATGTCTACATTCTATATGTTTGATACTGATCCTTGAAGAATACTAATGCCTTAAATCCATGTAGATACCAAAGTAGTTGACGGAAAAAAAGGTTTCATTGTCTTTATTTCATTCATTTATTGGTCTTTCAGAGGTAATCTGAGGTTTTAAAAAATGATTTTACCAGGTGGAGGTACAGTATGTTCACATACATTTGCAATTGTAGGGTTAGCTGCTCAATGGAGAGATGTGTTTTGGTTTATATGGGTCAGATGGCCTTTGATATAGTAGCTAACTGTAGATGGCATTTTGGATTATTATTATAAGAAGTTGAAGAAGTAGAACTTCAAAAGGTAAAAAAATATAATAACTAAGGTATGCAGCTGACAACATTCCCAGACTTATTGTAAATTGGCCACTATAGCAGATAAAACCAGTTTTACTTGGTGAACCGAATCATAAAATATTCTATCAAGTGATTTTTGTAACTGCAGCTAGAACCTTACCTTGTATGTTTTGTGTTTTGAGCTTTGTTAACTCATCAGGACCAGGGCTGGATACCAGATCGATTACTTATGCGTCTAGCCCACTCTTCTCTGCATAGTGAAATAGTATTAAGCATCTTACAGAGCTGTTGGCTATTGAGCTTTAGACCCCGTCTCTACAACAAGCTGATGGGACTTGGCATTTTGGTCTGTATCTCAAGCTCCTCTAAATAATTGATGCAAATCACAATGAATTCTGTGAAATGTTAAGGTTTCAGAAGGAATAGAATCATGTGGTGTTGCCACTTGTAATATTCTGCATTCAAATGACCTCTAAATGCTAAATAAGTCTATAATTTATGACCTTACCCATTATCCAGAATTCACATCGCCGGTCTGCAAAATATATATAAATGTTTGAGTACAGGACATATGAGTGCCTTCACTGCACATGCATATCTTTCATATTACAAATTGAGGGACATACCCATTCTTTCTGGATCATTTTTTGGAAATGAATTATCAGACGGATAGAAACTAAGTAACTGAGTGGGGTGAATGTGAAACCCCATTAATGGAAATGGGTTGATGATTCCAATTTTAATTATATACTGGAACACCTGATATATAACAATGGGTTGAAAACTTTATAGAAGTCGAGATGGATCCGACTGTATGTAGTGTGGAAGTTTGGTCTACGTTCATGGTCTGGTGAGATCCTGTGAATAATACATCTATGATTGGATCTGCAGCACAATTTAGCAGCTATTAAAGCCTCTAAATAAATGATGTAACGTTAAAGGAGCTTTGACTGGAAAGAGAGGAAAAAGGTTGGCTGCTGTCATAATGTCCCTCTCTGCGCACAATGAAGTACATCCTGAGCTGCTAGACTAGACACAGTATCTGCTACAGTACTCTATCAAAGTACTTCGATTAGCCTGGTGTTGAGTGAGAAACTGGTTCCTGTTCATGTTGTTGTCTGATGGGTCCTCCATCATAAGTCATCATTCTGGGGCCACTGGTGTAAGTTTGGACTTGTAGTAAACACTCGACTACTGCTATAAAGAACCGTGCCTTCACTGAACTTGGGACTGATTAGGGCTGGCTGAGCTATGATTACATTGTTTTGAGACTGTCCCCGTCGTCTGCGTTTGCACTCATTTCCCAAAGTCGAATGAAAGCACAAGGAACTGATCCAAGGTGACTGTGTGACTGTGTCCCTGCTCAGCCACCAGAACAGGTGTGCAGTCCCTAGAGGCCCGTAAAGCCCAAACAGCGGACACAATCAGCCTATCTGCTCCTTCAGTGGTTTCATAAAGGCCTGTGCTCTTTGATTAGACTGCTGCAGCCCAGTCAATAGGATATTGATTTTCCTGTCCCGTTATTGCAGCTGTCACAATTCAGATGCTTGATTGACTGATGCCGGGGCTTCCTGTTGAGCATGTTTTTGTTGGGTACAGTTGGAGATGTTGGAGATGTCCTTCCCCACTCAAAGTTAAAATCATAAGAACACAATGTAATATACAGTACATGTTTTTTTTTAAGAGCTACTATGAACTGGTGTTTTAGGTAACATCCCCCTACTAAGAACTTTTACCAGATTCAAACGGCTCCACGTTTATAAGTGATCTTACTGACTTTCATATGAAAATGAACAGCATTTTGTTCCTCGTTAAAGCTGAAATCTGCATCAGGGAAAACAGCACCCCTGTTCGCCCCCGGCACATTTGTTATTGTTTTGTTTTTGAAATGGAGGAGAGGAGCATCCAGCATCGTGGTAAAAAATATCGAAACACATACTCTGCTGTTCTATTGTGCGTGCAATGAGAAAACGATGTTCGTTGTTTGAAGTAACTTTGTTGTCGTTATACCGCAAATGGACATGGCAGTTTCATCATTATGGATGGTTGGTTGGTTATTAAGAAAGGGAGCTAGTCCTTTTCATTTTCTTCAGCCCTTTTAAAAAAAAACAACGTCCGTCCTACGCTGAAGATATGCATTGATATAGCAGTGATAGCCTTTTCTGTTTCTCCAAATGACGAACAATAGGCTTTTTAGGTGTCAAACTGTCTGTGGACTAAGCCTGTGTAATAATACTACTCAAAAAAAAGTACAGTGCAATGTCAGTTCATTTCAAGGATAAAACCTTGTAACACAGTGTATAATCCAAATAGTGTAACTCGTAGACCTTATCCTCATTCCTGTACCCATCACCTGATCATTATTTTTGTATGCTGGTTAGTAGAATAGTGTATACTTACCAGTACACATCCCTCACACAGTGCTAGAGTATGTGGATTTACAAATTAGTCCTTTATCAAACTTGGCCAGACTATCCTATAATCTGCGTAGCTATAGTTCTAAGTACTTGTTCCCTGTTACGCCCTGCTGACTGTAAAATAGAGGGAAAATGCTGTACCTTTTTTGGCCTTGTACTTTGTTAATTATTACTAAATGCAATCTAAGACCGTTAAGTTAGCCATCAGGTCAACTGAGTTTGATTTTAAATGATTCAACTTGATATGATAAAAACTGATTTTGGTTACTCAAATATTCGCTTTAGTTCTGACAAATGTACTTGGTCTAATGTAAATAGCTTGCATATATATTTTTAAAGCTGGCCTACAAAGACAACCTACTGATATTTTATACAACTTGTGGCCCTTGATTTTAATACTGATATTTAATCCATGATCTCCATGAGATAACTGACCTATAGAACTACGTTTTCATATTGAAAACTAACTGTTTTGTCTTGTATACTAAAATTGTGCATGTGAAACATTGTTTTGTGAGTTTGTGTTGAATTTTCTAAAATTGTAACTTAATAAACTGTTAAAATGTTTACTGCAGCAAGTTGTTTGCGTTCAAGATCCCCTTTCTTTAAAGCATATGTGACTTACAGCGTGGTCTTTTCAACTTCCACATTAGACAGTTAATGGTTTTGCAGCACCATTTGACCTTTTAATATTCATCATAAGGGACGTTTAGTATGAAAACAGCAGGGATTTATTATTTGGCACCCATTTGAGGTTTGATCGTCTTCAGCAGCCCCACTCAGTGCTGTTAACACAGCCATTGTAAATCAATTTGATATCTTGGCACAATTTCAGAGTGGTGATAGAATTACTGATATGTAAGTGCTGGATTATGCAGTGTTTTTTTACATGCATGGGTAACGCATATGAATGCCTAATTGGGTCGAAGGCAGTTCCCTCATGTAATCTAATTCAGGGATCGCAAAGTTCAATAAATCTTGGGGAAGCTGTGCTCCAGGGATTCACACATCAATGATAAGCAAGGCTTTTTAGTCAGTGGGATCCAAATAGGATTACTTTTGCCATAGCAAATTATAGAACAAAGTAGTGCTTCTGCGTGTAATCACTGTTCACCATCAGAGAGTGAGTACAGTGTTCAATAGCTTTCATTTCTGCCCATATTAACTACTGTAGCTCAACACACACACACACACAATATATTGCTTCATCACTTAATTACTTTGAATTTAAATGTGAACTAATGCAATTCACCAGACACTGTATGCATCTTCGTTTTTAGATTATCCTAATGTAACGGATGTGAAATGGCTAGCTAGTTAGCGGTGGTGCGCGCTAATAGCCTTTCAATCGGTGACGTCACTTGCTCTGAGACCTTGAAGTAGTGGTTCCCCTTGCTCTGCAAGGGCCGCGGCCTTTGTGGAGCGATGGGTAACGATGCTTCGTGGGTGACTGTTGTTGATGTGTGCAGAGGGTCCCTGGTTCGCGCGAGGGGACGGACGTAAAGTTAAACTGTTACACTAACCTACTGGACATAGCGTGGAGATACAAGCAAGTGGAATGTGATCTGTGCAAACTAACTATATACAGTATATGTCATTACGTTTTAATCTCTTCACCTAATTACATATTTCTTTGTTAGTCTCCATCTAAAACACAACAGAAAAACACTCAGCAAGTAGATGCTGAACATCATTTCAGTCGCATATAAGCATTTCTTCGAACAATGTTGACGATTTTCAGAACTCTGTGGCCTTTTGCAAAAGAGTAAATGTTTTTTCAAAATGTGCCCTTGAAACATAAATACATTCATCAAAACTAAATGATGCTGTCAAAATTGTAAATACGTTCATCAAAAGAACACTGCAAAAAGATTAATACAAACATACAGTCTAAGTTGACAAAACAGAAAGTTAGTCTTTATTTTTTTTTATCCAGTAGATCAATAGATTTTCTTTGCAGTCACTAAATTATCAAAGGTGCAGAATTATGCGAAGTTACTCTGCTTTTATGCAAATGTCACCAGACAATTTTATACACATCAAATCAAATATAATTCCTGATCAAAAAGAGAATGAAAATAAACGTATTGTGTGCAGGATGCGTTCATCAGTATCCTGAATATATTCCTTATATTCAACAGAAAGGCTGGTCTGCTAAGATATCAGTAGACTCTCCATCGGCAAGCAAAAACACAATCCCCAATAGAAATAAGGAAAGGCGAATACGTAAAGTGGAGGAACTCAACTGATATGAATATACTTTATAGGCTTCAGTCCACGCCACAGCAATGCTCTGTAATAGAAAGTCAACATTTGGGTGATGATGATTTAGGAGTAACCAAAGTTACTTAGACGTAATTCAACTTCATTCTCTGCATCTAAGCAATGTAAAAAAAATAACATTAAAAAACATTGTCTTGATCTTTCCCTACATTCTACCTGAGATAGCCATTTGCAATTTTGTGCAGTGGTATTTACTGATTGCTGAAAACATTGAACATATTTGCAATATTTTCTCCCCTGATTAGAACAACGTGTTGATATTCTGTGAACAAAACACTTTACATTGAGTGAATTTTGTATTCATTGATGACAATTGCATTTAATTAACGCTTCTTAAAAGTTGGTCTAAGATATGCAATCAAGGTACAAAGGTTAGAAAATGATCTGACATTCTGCAAACGTATTTAGGCATTTGATCATTGCTGTTCTGACATACTGTCGGTACATTTAACCACAGTTCCAAAAAATGCTTGCACTTGATTGTGAAAATTAGAATTTGGTGCATTGTTTTCCCTGTGACATTTCGAGGGCTTTGGGAGATTCCAGACAATTTTGAACTGGGCTTGGGATCAGGTCATTAATATTGGCAGCCTGTGCTTCCTCTCAATATTGTGTAATTAGAGGTAGGCACTGTTCATTTTCCTAATTAAGTAGAAATGCCAAGCTCGTCAGACAGTGGCCAACGGAGCATCTGAATGCCAACAACTGCTTCTATTTGTAAACACTGTCAGTAAAGTTAAGTGAGCCTCTCATTTCTTCACACAGACATGTTCACAGCTTTAACTTTAGCTTTGCTTATTGCATAAGCAATTTATTTAGAATTATTCAGTTTTATCTTAATTTAATGTGAACACAGGACTGTTCCCTGGGGTAGGAAAATGTAAAAGGTATGCATAATGTTGTACCTTCAGGAGTACACATAGAATCTCTCATGATACTGATTGGTACTTTTTTAGGACACGTGTGGATAGCGCTTGATTGTTTGGTTTATTTCTTTATTTTCTGATTGATTGATTGGTCTATTGACCAATAGCGATGGAGCTGTGAGCGGGCTCGAACTTCAAAGGTCGTTTTGATTTTGGTGCCAACAGACATCATTGTGCAATGGATGAACTGTCAACTAACGAACTAAGAATTGGAGAGCTGTCTGAGAAAGTGACTATAAAGTCGTTTTGGCTTGCTAAATTGAGTAGTTTGACAATGTTTTTCCTGATTTGGTAGTTATACAGGCAACTTTAGTTATACAGGCACATCTAGCTGACTAACTAACTAGCTAGCATTTTTAGCAGCATGTATCTAACATTTTCTCATAAATCACATGTCTGCTTACATTATCTAAGACTAATATGCTGGGAAAGTCCTTTTAAAAGATATATGCAAAATTGTTTTCATATTCATAGATACCTTTATGAAGGTTTTCGATTACGAAAAAGACAACACAATCAGAAACCTTCATGAAAGGCATCAGGTAAAGTTTTTTCTATTTAATGATATAATCTTGAAGTCCATTCAAAACCATACGGGACATGATCCAGGAAATAGGCGGGACTTTCCCAGCATATTGCCATGTACTGTAGATAGGTTGTTAAAACACTAGCTAGGCGGTACTATACTAGTTATAATTTAAACTAGTTAAATTACAAATCTGGTTTATCCGTGATTTCCAGACAAGCTAAACATCTGCTTTGCCCGCTTTGAGGATAACACATTTCCACCGACGCGGCCCACTACCGAGGACTGCAGGCTCCCCCTCTCCTTCTCCTTGGCCGACGTGAGTAAGACCATTAAACGTGTTAACCCTCGTTAGGCTGCCGCCGCAACAGGTCCACAGATGATGCAATCGCCATCACACTGCACACTGCTTTATCCCATCAGGACAAGAGGAATAGCTATGTAAGAATGCTGTTCACTGACTACAGCTCAGCATTCAATATCATAGTACCCTCCAAGTTCATCATTAAGCTTAAGGCCCTGGGTCTCAACCCCGCCCGGGGCAATTGGGTCCTGGACTTTCTGATGGGCCGCCCCCCAGGTGGTGAAGGTATGAAACAACATCTCCACTTCGCTGATCCTCAACACTGGGGCTCCACAAGGGTGCGTGCTCTGCCCCCTCCTGTACTCCCTGTTCACCCATGACTGTGTGGCCATGCACGCCTCCAACTCAATCATCAAGATTGCAGACAACAAAACAGTAGCGGGCTTGATTACCAACAACGATGAGACAGCCTACAGGGAGGAGGTGAGGGCACTCGGAGTGTGGTGTCAGGAAAACAACCTCTCACTCAATGTCAACAAAACAAAGGAGATGATCGTAGACTTCAGGAAACAGCAGAGGGAGCACCCCCCTATCCACAACGGACGGGACAGTAGTGGAGAGGGTGGAACATTTTAAGTTCCTCGACATACACATCACGGATAAACTGAAATGGTCCACCCACACAGACAGCGTGGTGAAGAAGGGGCTGGGGAAATTTGGCTTGTCACCTAAAACCCTCACAAACCTTTACAGATGCACAATCGAGAGCATCCTGTCGGGCTGTATCAGCTGCACCACCCTCAACCGCAAGGCTCTCCAGAGGGTAGTGCGGTCTGCACAACGCATCACCTGGGCAAACTACATGCCCTCCAGGACATCTACAGCACCGGATGTCACAGGAAGGCCGAAAAGGTCATCAAGGACAACAACCACCCAAGCCACTGCCTGTTCCCCGCACTATCATCCAGAAGGCGAGGTCAGTACAGGTGCATCAAAGCTAGGACCAAGAGCCTGAAAAACAGCTATCTCGAGGCAATCAGACTGTTAAACAGCCATCTCTAACATAGAGAGGCCGCTGCCAACATACAGACCCAAATCACTGGCCACTTTAATAAATGGATTTAACAAAGGTATCACTAGTCACTTTAAATAATGCCACTTTAATAATGTTTACATATCCTACATTACTCATCTCATATGTATATACTGTATTTCATACCATTTATTGCATCTTTCCTTTGCCAGATGATCATCGCTCATCCATATATTTATATGTACATATTCTTATTCCATCCCTTAACATTTGTGTGTATTAGGTAGTTGTGAATTTGTTAGATTACTTGTTAGATATTACCGCACTGTCGGAACTAGAAGCACAAGCATTTCGCTACACTCGCATTAACATATGCTAACCATGTGTATGTGACAAATACATTTTGATTGGATTTGATTTGAGTTCACTGCATTTCCCTCTAGTGTGAATAGCCAATTTTCCTGACACAAAAGGCTGAATATGAGTCCTTGGTTTTGACCCTGGGAGGATGGACACTCCATCAGGCTTGACTAATTAGGAGGGCACCTTTTCAACACATGACAAGGGAGGGGAGACAGGAGGGAGGTTTTGCAATTAATCACTCGGGTTTATTAATAGGGAATGTGCTCCGTATCGCCAGACAACAATATGAGACGTGAACTATCAGAGGCTAGCTCCATCAATCACTGGCTAAGCTGTAGACATCAATTGGGCCCGACTTTTGGAAACCACCTTTATTTGTGGGAACTGAAGAATGGAATAAACTTGGAACCCAGTTATGGATCTCAAATAGGTATGCATCAGTTATTTTTATTTTACTAGGCAAGTCAGTTAAGAACAAATTCTTATTTACAGTGACTTCCTACCCCGGCCAAACCCGGTCGACACTGGGCAAATTGTGCGCCGCCCTATCGGACTCCCATTCACTGCCTGTTGTGATACAGCTTGGATTCGAACCAGAGACTGTAGTGCCACCTCTTGCACTGAGATGTGGTGCCTTAGACTGCAGCGCCACTTGGGAGCCCACTAGGTCAAAATCAAATCAATCGTTATTAGTCACATGCGCCGAATACAACCTTACAGTGTAATGCTTTACCGTAAGAGCCCCTGAACCAACAATGCAGTAAAAGAAAAGAGGAAAAATAAGAATATGAATAAGAAATAAAAGTAACAAGTAATTAAAGAGCAGCAGTGAAATAACAACAGTGAGATGATATACAGGAGGGGTACCAGTACAGAGTCAATGTATGCCTAAGACAGATAAAGCACAGATAAAGTACAATAAAGCATGTACGTAAGACATACATAATTAAAGACAATGAGGTTGATTTGAATGACATACATTTTATAAGTAAAGGTATCAATCTTCACGCTGCGCTGGCAGGTAATGGTAATACAATTATGTTAATTAAGAGGGGGGGGGGTCTACAGTACGTGGTCAGCTCATTAAGGCTCTGAGTCATATTAAGAACAATAAGAGGAACTATTATAACAAGTAAAACAGTTCCACAAGCTGTAGTTTGATTCCGATGTATAGAATGAGCACGTGTCCCTAGTTGAATTCCATCATCCTCTTTCAGTGAACACCTTTTCTGTGCATAAACTTGTCATTTCTCTTGATGTGTGTAGGCAGTTTAACATACTGAGAACAATGTGACTTCCTACCAGGATAATTATGTCTGAGATTGCCTTCCACAAGACTTCCAATTCCATTTCCCGCTTACAGCATCCAGGCACTAATGAATCAATATAAAGCAGTATGATTTTCATTTACCCCATAACTAGGATACATCGATGAGGTTGACAAATCCTGGGGAAATTGTTTTACTATTTTGTTTTACAATAAAAAAATAACAAATGTGTTCTACTATTCTAGTATGTCACCCATCTACAAGTAGATTACAACTAAACAGGTGTCAAATTTGACATTCAAATTATTATTTAATGACGTAACTGTGACAGTGTCCTTATGTGGCTATGCCAATGGTGCAGTTAACAGCATGCAACGTGTTTTTGTCCTTAACAATGACAAGCAAAGACCTAACTCAATAAAACAGTCCAAGGACATGTCTAAGCTGATTAAGTGTGGAAGAAACTGAATATCTCATTGCTCTGCAGACCTGATGGAACCAAATTATTCTAGCAGACTGCTCATTTTCTGTAGTTCTTTGCAATAACTGTGGCTCAGTGATTTTAGTAAGCACAGGCTTTTTCTCTGTTTGTCATTATGACTAGGTTGAGTGGCATTTTGACAGGAACACTCACAGATGCCTATACAGTGGGTATCAATACGCTTTCACCCCTCTTGATTTTCTTTCTTCAAATTTTGTTGCGTTTCAAAGTTGGATTGAAATGGATTTTATTGTCATTTTTTTTTGTCATTGATCTACACAAAATACTCCATAATGTCAAAGTTTTCAAAGTAATACAAACGTAACAACTAAAATATAGTCTGCAAAAGTGTTCACCACCTTGGTTAGGCAATCCTAAACTAGATCAGGAGCAAAATTTGGCTTAACAAATCAAATCACATGGACTGTAAATAACTTACAGCGGGGCAAAAAAGTATTTAGTGAGCCACCAATTGTGCAAGTTCTCCCACTTAAAAAGATGAGAGAGGCCTGTAATTTTCATCATAGGTACACTTCAACTATGACAGACAAAATGAGAAAAGAAAATCCAGAAAATCACATTGTAGGATCTGTAATGAATTTATTTGCAAATTATGGTGGAAAATAAGTATTTGGTCACCTAAAAACAAGCAAGATTTCTGGCTCTCACAGACCTGTAACTTCTTCTTTAAGAGGCTCCTCTGTCCTCCACTCGTTACCTGTATTAATGGCACCTGTTTGAACTTGTTATCAGTATAAAAGACACCTGTCCACAACCTCAAACAGTCACACTCCAAACTCCACTATGGCCAAGACCAAAGAGCTGTCAAAGGACACCAGAAACAAAATTGTAGACCTGCACCAGGCTGGGAAGACTGAATCTGCAATAGGTAAGCAGCTTGGTTTGAAGAAATCAACTGTGGGAGCAATTATTAGGAAATGGAAGACATACAAGACCACTGATAATCTCCCTCGATCTGTTGCTCCACGCAAGATCTCACCCCGTGGGGTCAAAATGATCACAAGAACGGTGAGCAAAAATCCCAGAACCACACGGGGGGACCTAGTGAATGACCTGCAGAGAGCTGGGACCAAAGTAACAAAGCCTACCATCAGTAACACACTACGCCGCCAGGGACTCAAATCCTGTAGTGCCGTCGGAAGTTTGCTAGAGAGTATTTGGATTATCCAGAAGAAGATTGGGAGAATGTCATATGGTCAGATGAAACCAAAATATAACTTTTTGGTAAAAACTCAACTCGTTGTGTTTGGGGGACAAAGAATGCTGAGTTGCATCCAAAAAGCACCATACCTACTGTGAAGCATGGGGGTGGAAACATCATGCTTTGGGGCTGTTTTTCTGCAAAGGGACCAGGACGACTGATCCGTGTAAAGGAAAGAATGAATGGGGCCATGTATCGTGAGATTTTGAGTGAAAACCTCCTTCCATCAGCAAGGGCATTGAAGATGAAACGTGGCTGGGTCTTTCAGCATGACAATGATCCCAAACACACCGCCCGGGCAACGAAGGAGTGGCTTTGTAAGAAGCATTTCAAGGTCCTGGAGTGGCCTAGCCAGTCTCCACATCTCAACCCAATAGAAAATCTTTGGAGGGAGTTGAAAGTCCGTGTTGCCCAGCAACAGCCCCAAAACATCACTGCTCTAGAGGAGATCTGCATGGAGGAATGGGCCACAATACCAGCAACAGTGTGAAAACCTTGTGAAGATTTACAGAAAACGTTTGACCTCTGTCATTGCCAACAAAAGGTACATAACAAAGTATTGAGAAACTTTTGTTATTGACCAAATACTTATTTTCCACCATAATTTGCAAATAAATTCATAAAAAATCCTACAATGTGATTTTCTGGATTTTCTTTTCTCATTTTGTCTGTCATAGTTGAAGTGTACCTATGATGAAAATTAATGTCACGATCGTCTTCTTGATAAAGAGAGGACAAAAGCGCAGCGCGTGAAAAATACATCTTTAATGAAGGAAAAAACAAAACTTACAAAATGAACAAAACAAACGATTGTGAAGCTAAACAGAACTAAGTGCACACATGCAACATAGAACATAGACATAGACAATTACCCACAAAACCCAAATGCCTATGGCTGCCTTAAATATGGCTCCCAATCAGAGACAATAAACCACAGCTGTCTCTAATTGAGAACCAATCTAGGCAGCCATAGACATACAAACACCTAGACAAGATACTGCCCCATTAAACATACAAACCCCTAGACCAACCAAAACACATACATCCCCATGTCACACCCTGACCTAACTAAAATAATAATGCAAACAAAGATAACTAAGGCCAGGGTGTGACAGTACCCCCCCCCCACAAAGGTGCGGACTCCGACCGCACAACCTGACATTGAAGGGGAGGGTCCGGGGTGGGCCTTAATATGGCGGCGGCTCGGGTGCGGGACGTGGTCCTCACTCCACCATTGTCAATACCCGCTTTGGTGGTGCCTCTGGAGCGGCGACCCTTGTAGAAAGTCCCGGACTGAAGACCATCCCAGAGGGCGCCACCAGACAGATGGGTAGCTCCGGACTGAGGGACGGCAGCTCCGGACTGAGGGACGGCAGCTCCGGACTGAGGGACGGATCTGGCTGACGGATCTGGCTGCTCATGGCTGGCTGACGGATCTGGCTGCTCATGGCTGGCTGACGGATCTGGCTGCTCATGGCTGGCTGACGGATCTGGCTGATCCTGTCTGGCGGAAGGCTCTGGCTGATCCTGTCTGGCGGAGGGCTCTGGCGGATCCTGTCTGGCGGAGGGCTCTGGCGGATCCTGTCTGGCGGAGGGCTCTGGCTGATCCTGTCTGGCGGAGGGCTCTGGCTGATCCTGTCTGGCGGAGGGCTCTGGTTGATCCTGTCTGGCGGAGGGCTCTGGCTGATCCTGTCTGGCGGAGGGCTCTGGCTGATCCTGTCTGGCGGAGGGCTCTGGCTGATCCTGTCTGGCGGAGGGCTCTGGCTGATCCTGTCTGGCGGAAGGCTCTGGCTGATCCTGTCTGGCGGAAGGCTCTGGCTGATCCTGTCTGGCGGAAGGCGCTGGATGATCCTGTCTGGCGGAAGGCTCTGGCTGATCCTGTCTGGCGGAAGGCTCTGGCTGATCCTGTCTGGCGGAAGGCTCTGGCGGCTCCTGTCTGGCGGAAGGCTCTGGCGGCTCCTGTCTGGCGGAAGGCTCTGGCGGCTCCTGTCTGGCGGAAGGCTCTGGCGGCTCCTGTCTGGCAGACGGCTCTGAAGGCTCATGGCAGACGGGCGGCTTTGCAGGCTCAGTACAGACGGGCGGCTTTGAAGACTCAGTACAGACGGGCAGTTCATACGGCGCTTGGCAGACGGACAGTTCAGACGGCGTTGGGCAGACGGGCAGTTCAGGCGCCGTTGGGCAGACGGGCAGTTCAGGCGTCGTTGGGCAGACGGGCAGTTCAGGCGCCGTTGGGCAGACGGGCAGTTCAGGCGCCGTTGGGCAGACGGGCAGTTCAGGCGCCGTTGGGCAGACAGGCAGTTCAGGCACCGTTGGGCAGACGGGCAGTTCAGGCGCCGTTGGGCAGACAGGCAGTTCAGGCACCGTTGGGCAGACGGGCAGTTCAGGCGCCGTTGGGCAGACGGGCAGTTCAGGCGCCGTTGGGTAGACGGGCAGTTCAGGCGCCGTTGGGCAGACGGCAGACTCTGGCCGGCTGAGACGCACGGTAGGCCTGGTGCGTGGTGCCGGAACTGGAGGTACCGGGCTAAAGACACGCACCTTCAGGCTAGTGCGGGGAGAAGGAACAGGGCATGCTGGACCCTGGGGACGCACATTAGGCCTAGTGCGTGGTGCCGGAACTGGTGGTACCGGGCTGGGGACACGCATCTCAGGGCTAGTGCGGGGAGCAGCAACAGGACGCACAGGTCTCTGGAGACGCACAGGAGGCGTGGTGCGTGGTGTAGGCACTGGTGGTAATGGGCTAGAGACACGCACCATAGAGCTAGTGCGTGGAGGAGGCACAGGGCTCTGAAGACGCACAGGAAGCCTGGTGCGTGGTGTAGGCACTGGTGGTACTGGGTTGGGCCGGGGAGGTGGCGCCGGAAATACCGGACCGTGCAGGCATACTGGCTCCCTTGAGCACTGATCTTGCCCAACCTTACCTGGTTGTATGCTCCCCATCGCCCGACCAGTGCGGGGAGGTGGAATAACCCCAACTCTCAATCTAGCCCGGCCGATATGTGGAGCTGGAATGTACCGCACCGGGCTATGCACTCCTACAGGTGACACCATGCGCTCTACTGCGTAACACGGTGTCTGCCCGTACTCTCGCTCTCCACGGTAAGTACAGGGAGTAGGCGCAGGTCTCCTACCTGACTTCGCCACTCTCCCTGTAAGCCACCCCCCAATAAATTTTTGGGTTGTACTCACGGGCTTCCAGCCTTGCTTCCGTGCTGCCTCCTCATATCGCCTCCCCTCGGCTTTAGCTGCCTCCAGCTCTTCACGAGGGAGGCGATATTCTCCCGGTTGTGCCCAAGGTCCCTTTCCATCCAGTATCTCCTCCCATGTCCATGAATCCTTTGTAGGTGGGTCCTGTTGCCGCTTGACACGCCGCTTGGTCCAATTCAGGTGGGTATTTCTGTCACGATTGTCTTCTTGATAAAGAGAGGACCAAGGCACAGCGCGTGAAAAATACATCTTCTTTAATGAAGGAAAAAACAAACTTACAAAATGAACAAAACAAACGATCGTGAAGCTAAACAGAACTAAGTGCACACATGCAACGTAGAACATAGACAATTACCCACAAAACCCAAATGCCTATGGCTGCCTTAAATATGGCTCCCAATCAGAGACAATAAACCACAGCTGTCTCTTTTGAGAACCAATCTAGGCAGCCATAGACATACAAACACCTAGACAAGATACTGCCCCATTAAACATACAAACCCCTAGACCAACCAAAACACATACATCCCCATGTCACACCCTGACCTAACTAAAATAATAATGCAAACAAAGATAACTAAGGCCAGGGTGTGACAATTACAGGCCTCTCTCATCTTTTTAAGTGGGAGAACTTGCACAATTGGTGGCTGACTAAATACTTTTTTGCCCCACTGTACATGTGAAATAATAGGGATTGACATGATATTTGAATGACTACCCTTCGTCTGTCCACCA
Source organism: Salvelinus fontinalis (assembly GCF_029448725.1). Lineage (NCBI taxonomy): Eukaryota > Metazoa > Chordata > Actinopteri > Salmoniformes > Salmonidae > Salvelinus > Salvelinus fontinalis. The sequence continues at coordinate 13,383,557 of NC_074682.1, forward strand.
TACATACAACATCTATAAAGTCCCTCAGTCAAGTATTGAATATCAAGCACAGTATGGCTCAACAACATTGTAGTTACTCCACGGTAATGATTTAGATGACAGAGTGAAAATAAGAATGCAAATATACAGAATACTAATACTACAAAACGTGCATCCTGTATGCAACAAGGCACTGAAGTTATACTGCAAAACAACACAGAAAAGGAATACACTTTTTGGCCTGAATGTAAAGCCTTATGTTTGCGGCAAATCCAACACAAGACGTCACTGCATAACTGCCTCCTTATCTTCAAGCGTGGTGGTGGCTGCATCATGGTATTGGTATGCTTGACATCAGCAAAGACTGGGGAGTTTTTCACTATAAAAATAAATGAGATGGAGCTAAGCACAGGCAAAATCCTAGAGGAAAACCTGCTTCAGTCTGCTTTACACCAGACACTGGGAGATTAATTCAGCTTTCAGAAGGACCATAACCAAAAGCACAAGGCCAAATCTATACCAGAGTTACTTACCAAGAAGACAGTGAATGTTCCGGAGTGGCCGAGTTACAGTTTTGACTTAAATCATCTTGAAAATCTATGGCAAGACTTGGAAATTGCTGTGTAACCTTGACCCACAATACTTTCACAGAGCTTGAAGAATTTTTAAATGAATACTGGGAAAATTTTGCACAATTCAGGTGTGCAAAGCTGTTACAGACTAACTCAAGAAGACTCACATCTGTAATCGCTGGCAAAGGTATTTCTAACATGTATTGACTCAGTGGGGTGAATACTTATCTAGTTAAGGTATATGAGTTTTTCTTTACTTTTTAAGAAATGTTCGAATTTTTTTCCATTTTCACATTACAGAGTATTTTGTGTATAAACCCCCCCCCCCCCACAAATAAATACATTTTAACCCCATTTTGTAAAACAATCAAATATGAAGAAATCCAATGGGGTGAATACTTATGATACCCACTGTATACTGTTGGCTGTAGCATTCACCTGTAAGGTAGGGTTGTGGGTCTTCTAGTCGACTCAAGATGAATGTGTTTGATTGCTCAGGTGCCCCGGGCCCCGTATGGGTGATGAGGTAAACCCAGCTCTTGAGGGGCATGTCAAAACTGATAAATACGAGCACTCTCAACAAACAATGATTGTATGAAGTTGGTATTCCAACTGAATCAGTCATCATGAATGATGTGTTTTATAGAACAGTAAAAAAAAGAATCCCATGTTGAGCACATGACTGTTTAAATGCCTTTGGGCCATGTAGAACATAATAATCACTTAACATCTAAACCTAATAGTATTATTATTGTGTTATAATGTGAGCTACAGTAATATAGGACAAAACAGAACATTGCATTTGAGGTGAGGTACAACAAAGGACTTCTCTGACCCTCTATGACAAGACAAATAAAGAGCAGTTTCATGAAGAACAGTTGGCTTTATACTAGCATTAGCATTGTAATACATTTTTACTGCTTCTCTTCAACAAAATCATTGTTGTCAGACATATAGGTGTTGCATGTCATGGTAACTTGAATAAAGAGTGAAATGTAATGTGTAACAAAGAAGCTTTTGACAGTGAATATTGAGCCCTTGGCACTGAGTCGTAGGCTACGGTCAAATTATGGCACATTTTTACATATCTATGACCTTAAGGGAACGTATCCAAATCTTGGATCGATAAAAATGAAAGCATTGTGCCAGAGAGGGAATATGTACATCGATAAGTCACAAATTGGATCAGCCTCATATATTCAAGAGCCCTCAGCAGTTTGCTAACCCTTTTCTGCTGTTTGTTTTTGCCAGTGAATTATTAAAAATGCACCTGTCCCTCTTGATGCTAAGAGCAATATCCCTCTCTTCGTCAAGCCAAAGGTGAGATGGGTCTATTTTGCTTTACAAATAATGATTTGCATAAAAAGATTCTTCATCAGTTAGTGGGTTCATATTAGGACTTCTTGAATCATCGATATTACAAAAGTCTTCTGCCAGTGAACAATGGTTTTAGGATAAACAATATGATTAGTGCAGCAATACGAAAACATCATGCTGGGGTCTATTGATTCAGCACTGTAGGCCAGGAATATATAATATGGCTGTTCTGCCGGGAATTTAGAAGAAGTTTATTTAGTAGACGGTGGTATCACCTTCTTCACAGACGTTGGTATTTATCTGGCTGCTTTGAAGTGTGATTGTGGAAGTGTTGTGTCTGGGAGCTTTCAATAATAATAACAGCATTGAACACAATTCATGATAATATGGTGTTACAAAAGATATTGCCATGGGGGAGGCATCTAAGGCCAACCTATTCAACGGATGCACTCTTTCAATATTCCACCTTGAAAACTTTTGTTCACTGATAGTTGCAGCTTGATTTGATTATACTCCAAAACATGACTTTATAGAGTATCTTCGTAAGCTCATGTCAAACAACCAACCGGCTTTGTTTTGAACATCAGCTGATGACCTTATCTGTGTAGCAGATTGGGATCTGTGAAACACGCTCCTCAGCCTGAAGTGTCTCCACTTCCGCTTCCGAATAGCTAGCTTTCTGGTTTTGCGACTGGGTGAGATGCTTCAGGGGGGCGTCTGGTGTGTTTGCGAGGCAGAGGTCCTGGGTTTGAGCGCAAGTATGAGCGGAATCAAGAGGAAGCGGTACTCCCTAAGCAAGCAGTATGATATCCTTTACATGCGTAACAACAGTTGAGTTGATCCAGTAAAATCTCCACCAATAGACATCATCTACAACAGGGCTCTTCAACCCTGTTCCTGGAGAGCTACCGTCCTGTAGGTTTTCACTCCAACCCTAATCTAGCACACCTGATTCTAGTAATTAGCTGGTTGATAAGCTGAACCAAGTTGGTTACAACTGGGGTTGGAGCGAAAACCTACAGGAGGATAGTTCTCCAGGAACAGGGTTGGAGACCCCAGATGTACAAACATGTGTCATTCAAACACCACAACCCAATATCTTGCGTTCAGTTTTAAAGCAAGCGGGTTTGGCTTAGCTACTTACATTTTCAATTGCTTAGCACAAGCATTTAAATATTTTGTGAAAAAGCCACCTTTTTCTTTCAGTCCCAGTGGAGTTAGTATCAGCTCCTCTATGTAGGACTTCAGGGTGTTAGCAACAGCAGCTGTTCTCTTCCCTTTAATAATGAGTGGGGTAATAAAAAAAATCTGCCATTCCTAACAACCTATTTTAGGCTTTTGCAACTGGGGAGAGGTTTTTCAGCAAATGACATTTCAGCAAATCTTTTTTAATTTAAAAGTTTGCAGTCATTCTCATACATCCCTATGGCATTACTGACACATAATTAAGAATTAGAGGAACTTGGTGCTGTCCAAGACATTGATAGAAGGGGTGTTACAGGAAATGTGCTAATTTCATGAATTTGCCCATAACAGTTTCCTGTTAAAAATGCTCAAGTGGCGTGCTCCAAAATCAAATAATCAACCTCCCACCTTCAACTGTTCTTTGGACCTAGGTGCTAAACATGATTAAATGCTGCAGATGCATTTAAAGTGTCTAATGGATGTAAACAGGCAAGACAATTATAGTGTTTGTTGTGAATTGAAGGGAATACTAGGCCACCACATTTAAATGAATAGCATAAAACCTGTGGCCTAGGGGATGACATATGTTAATATATTCTTTGGCTACACTCTAATCTGCTATTCTGCACATAACCCTCAAGCAAATTAAACTTGCACTTGAATTATACATGTGTATTAGGAGGAAAATAAAGCAATGAATTGTGAGGTTATTAACATTCATGTCCCGCTGCCACATGGAGTCATCAACCACAGCATTTCAAGTAGAATAATGTCGGCGTCCACACGAACCCATTTCATTCAGAGTTCTATAAAGGTCATGTATGTCCAACACAAAATGTTGTCCAGTGACATTACCATAATCTGACAGAGGGCCATTCCATGTGTTTCGGTAGTTGTTGTGTAGTTAGCGACCTTCTTCCGCTAATAGTGTTACAGAGTAAAATACATTTTTTTATCAGAGATTATATTTATTTTGTCTGGTGGTGGTATCACACGCCTTTGTAATGATGAGCTGTGCTTACAGCACAGTGTGATGTGCCATTCATACGGAGGAGCTGGAGCTCAGTGGTATAAATGAGTTGTGGCTCTGGGCACCATGACTCCCTGGGCTGGATGTTGCCTTTCATTGTGGCTTCATTAAGCCATTAAAAGCAAATGTGGATAGTGAATGCTGATCACTATGATGTAGACTGCCATTCAAAAGTTTGGGGTCACTTAGAAATGTCCTTGTTTTTGAAAGAAAAGCAAAAACAATTGTCCATTAAAATAACATCAAATTGATCAGAAATACAGTGTAGACATTTTTTATGTTGTAAATGACTATTCAACCTAAAAAAATATAGATTCTTCATCTACTATAGACCCACAACATTTCTATGTATTATATTTAAATCATTTTAAAATAGTGTTTAAATTTATATATTGAAAGGTTTCTAGTTTGCTCAGTTAATTTATTCCATTTCTATATTGCTCTGAATCGAAATGTTATTTTGCCTATTTCTCTTTTCTGTCTGGATAACGCATAGATGATGGACAATCTATTCCTAGTATTTACGGAATGTCTGTCTCTTAACAACTGAATACCGTTGTGAATAGAACTTGGCCGTTTTAAATGATGTATATTATGAAATAAAATAAGCATGTTTTTTTCAATTATCTGGTCGATTGATGACCAACCAAGAACACTGCGCATGACTGCAACAGAAGAACCACATCTCCACCTTAAAACAATCCTTGCTGCTTTGTTCTGTGCACTCTGTAGCCTCCTAACTTCACTTGATGATGCATTTCCCCAGACCACAGAACAGTAGTTCACCTGACTCTCAATTAATGCTTCTGTTATTTGCTGAAGAATTTTTCCTGGTAAATATTTAGCTATCCTTCTGATAATGCAAGCTTTTTTAAATATTTTTTTTTACATAGATTAGTTATTTGAGACAACCATGATAAGCAGTTGTGTAGCTGCACTCCCAATAGTTTGGTTTCTGCCACTTCTTCAATTTGTACTCCTCCCATACTTAATTGTATCCCATGCTGTTTTGGCTTTTTCCTAGTTGAACAGACCAACATAACTTTGGTTTTCTTGGTGTTTAAAACAAGTTTGTTTTAGCCTGATATTCTCCAAATCTCCTTGTAAAGCCTGCTGTACCTGTTGAATCGATTGTCTTGCTGCATAAATTGTAGTATCATCTGCAAATATAGTAGCTTGAGTTTCAACTAAGGCATAGGGAAGGTCCTTGGTATATATTAAATAAAGAAGTGGCCCAAGGCAGCTGCCCTGCGGTATTCAACAGTTTAGCACATGAGAGGAAGAAAATGAACCATTGATATAGGTGGACTGTTTCCTGTCAGTTAGATATGACTGTACCCAATTCAATGCTACCTCCTTAAAACCATAATGCATTAATTTTGTCAAAATTATTTCATGATCCACTAAATCAAATGCTGCACTGAAATCTAAAAATGAGTGATGATTGCTGATATTGGGCCTCTGTACGCCTAGGTAGATAATTCATAAAAAATCTGCCGTTTCCAGCTACAATAGTCATTTACAACATTATACTGTATTTCTGATCAATTTGATGTTATTTTAATGGACAAAAAATGTGCTTTTCTTTCAAAAACAAGGACATTTCTAAGTGACCCCAAACTTTTGAACGGTAGTGTAGCTACTGCTGTGGGCTGTAATTCTGAATAAAATATACTCACAGGACTTCAGGCAGTATGGAGGGCTTGGGGCTTTGATGGTTTTTCAAGCTGGTGCTGTAGATAATTGTTCTGTGATTCAGCGACAGTACATCACATGACCCTGTGCCACTGTAGACCATAGAGCAGATGCTGCAGTGTGTTATGCTCCGTATTGTTTTAATGACCTAAAGACTTCTAAAGATAGTTTGCATGAGAGTGAGCAGATAAAAGGGACATTATTTGTCACTGCCATTTATTACAGTGAGACGATGCATTGGACTCATGCATTTGAACTGAAATGCCTTCATTTCTGGAACGCTCAATGTATATATGTGGGAGAATGTATGCATGTACAATGGATATATGTGGGAGAATGTATGCATGTACAATGGACATATGTGGGAGAATGTATGCATGTACAATGGATATATGTGGGAGAATGTATGCATGTACAATGGACATATGTGGGAGAATGTATGCATGTGCAATGGATATACTGTATGTGGGAGAATACATGCATGTACAATGGATATATGTGGTAGAATGTATGCATGTACAATAGATATATGTGGGAGAATGTATGCATGTATGCATACTGAATACACAACAACAACAAAAACATCTGAGCATACATTTTTGAATTATCACTTGAACACTGCCAATACAGTTAATCATTGCTAATCAAGTTAGTTGTTTGGGTCTCTAGGCTTGTATGTAGAATCCCTGATCCAGTGTATGTGCTTTGTGGCAGGGCCTGGACTTAGTAAGCCCTGTCTCTACACGAGAATGTAAAATAGGGCTCAATGTTCCTGGACAGTGGTGAGCTGGTGGCTTCATCTGCAGCGACAGGCCAGGCCCTGGACTGTGTGTGATGATGATAGACAGCTAGGGGTTGGCGCTGGGTACTGGCTCTTCAGCTGACAATGTGAATTACGGAGTCCTGAAGGAGCCTCGTGTACATCAGTCCGTCCCCCGTCCCCCCCATCCCCCTTGCCCCTGATCTATCCCAGAGTTGTTGTGCAGTACATAGGCTACAGTACCTCTGTGTAGCTTGGCTGGTTGACACACACGTGTAAAAAAAAAAAAAAAAAAACACAATGCATGATGGGAGTAATGAACCCAAGTTCTCTTTGGAGTTGTTTCTAGTCTATGCATGTTTTATACCCCTCTCATATTTCTATAAGTGCTAATACATTTGAGCAATGATTCTGGGAGGACATAAATCAATCGACATACTGTATCGGCATCTTGAAAACACACTTTTCTTTGAAAAATATTGTTGTCAAGCTTAAGTAGCCTACAGTATAGGCTACAGTGCCAAATAAATATATATATCCCAAAAACACTCCCTGTGGGATAGACAAGTCCCCAGGAATCAATGTGTATATTTGTTCTCTGTGCCTTGTAATGAACCCTGGGACTGATGTCTTGGTCTAAGAGATAGGAAAATTAGCCATTCAAAGAAATCCAAATCCGGTTGCATGTTCTTCTCTAATCCTGCCTTTGGATGATAAGTACACAGCAGAGCTTAGAAACACATACCACCCAAGCTGAACCGCCGAGCACAGTCTTGGGAGTGAAAAAACAATGGTATCAGGCTGTGCATTCTCTCACCTCCTGCCCTGCCAAGTTCACATGCCCACACAGACACCAAACTACTGCCAACGGAGCCCCACACAATATACCAGACTCATAGGACTAAAGGTAGAAATACAAAAGAAGCACCAGTCCTTGACAGACCCAGCTTAAATCCGTATGGATAGATAGTGTAGGCTCTCGCTTTCGGTTGCCGTTTGCTTTATGTATTTCAGTGTGCCCTGGATGGATGTTATTGTGTAGCATTGAAGTTCAAAGCATTTAATATGCTTCCATTACAGTAAACATTAAGTGGTTCCAAACAGGTCATGGTCGTCATTTCTTGGATTCAGTTCCACAACATGTGTTCAAGCAAGCCTATTTGTTCAAATGGAAATGGGCCAGCCAGGCATATGCCCACTATATGGTGCTCATGTCGGAACATCAATTGAAAGAGTAGTTATCTGTGTGATGAGCTCTGCTGAGTTGCTTTGCTGCCGGATTTTATAAATGCTGTGGGTTGACTGCAAATAAATGAGTGTAAGTGTGTGTGCATTACACAAGGGACGGAGCTGTAAAGTGAGGGAGAGGAGGGAGAGCGAGAGAATGTGAATATGTGTGGTATAGAGAATCCTATCTATCTTACTGCACGTAATCAGGATTGCTCTAAGAGCCCCATGGAGGTAGAGGGGTGAGAGAAGCATGCCTATAGCTGATATGCTATAATCTCATTAGTTAGAAACACAAGTCTTTACTATTGGCATGTTGTCTGAGGCAAACACTCCCACACAGCCTGTTCATATCCGTCTCCAATCCAATATAGTGTGATCTACATTTACTGGGAAAGTGGCACTGAGTTTTTTTCTGCACACTAATAAAGGTTAGAGTTGGCTTTATGTTTGAGATTTTTCTACATTACAAGGAGCTGTGGGACACTTTTACAAGAATAGAAATACCACATTGCCTTTTAGTTGTGCCTCAGTGTAACTACCATTGAATTCAAACATTTTGGTGTTATCCCGATTCTAAACTTTAAACAATGCCACTCTAAATAATGCCACTTTAATAATGTCTACATATCTTACATTGCTCATGTCACATGTGTATACTGTACTGAGACGCAATCACTGGACACTTTAATAAATGGATCACTAGTCACTTTAAACAATGCCACTTTAAATAATGCCACTTTAATAATGTTTACATATCTTACATTACTCATATCACATGTATATACTGTATTTTATACCATCTATTGCACCTTGCCTATGCCGCTCGGCCATCGCTCATCCATATATTTATATGTACATATTCTCATTCACCCCTTTAGATTTGTGTGTATTACGTGGTTGTTGGGGAATTGTTAGATTACTTGTTAGATTTGTGTGTATTAGGTAGTTGTTGGAAATTGTTCGATTATTTGTTAGATATTGCTGCACTGTTGGAACTAGAAGCAGAAGCATTTCGCTACACTCGCCTTAACATCTGCTAACAATGTGTATTTACATTTACATTTACATTTAAGTCATTTAGCAGACGCTCTTATCCAGAGCGACTTACAAATTGTAAAGTTCATACATATTCATCCTGGTCCCCCCGTGTATGTGACCAATACAATTTGATTTGATTTGAATTGAATTCCGGGAATATAGTTATGTATATGTGTCACGCCCTGACCTTAGAGAGCCTTTTTATTTCTCTATTTGGTTAGGTCAGGGTGTGATTTGGGTGGGCATTCTAGTTTGTCTATTTTTTTGTTGGCCGGGTATGGTTCCCAATCAGAGGCAATTGTCTATCGTTGTTTCTGATTGGGGATCATACTTAGGCAGCCCTTTTTCCCACCTTCAGTTATGGGATCTTGTTTGTGTGTAGCTTTACGTTCGTTTTGTATTTTGTTGTTTTTCGGTGTCATTTTAATAAAGGAAAAATGTACGCCTACCAAGCTGCACCTTGGTCTCATTCTAACGACGGACGTAACAAAATGGTTCTATGAATATGGTTCTATGAATATACCCAGATGGAACCTGTTACTGACAGTGAGTAGTGTCTGCATGTGGTATGTGGCAGTTAAATTGTATCCCTTTTGTGTGTATATATTGGTTGTGTTCACCCTGTATATTAACTATTAATACTATGTGATTTAGTGCTAATTGAAGGCTGTATTCAAAGCCCATTGTATTCACCCTGTATATTAACTATTAATACTGTGTGATTTAGAGTGCTACAGTAATTGAAGGCTATATTCAAAGCCCATTGTATTCACCCTGTATATTAACTATTAATACTGTGTGATTTAGAGTGCTAATTGAATGCTATATTCAAAGCCCAGTGTTGTTGCGGTGCAGACTGCTATTTGTGTAACACTTAGTAACTCAGTTCATAAATGTACCTTTATTGAGCCCGTGTTGAACTGTTTTATACTAACAGTGTCTTGTTTCTGTAGGTACCTTATTTTAACCATCATCCATTACCTGTTACACTGTCTGAAGCCTTCAAAGATAAAACATATATTCAATAAAAGGCTATACCCTCTCCCTTGTGTTTTTACAGACACTCCATTGTGGCAACTCCCAGCCACCCACCTACAGACTTTACGCTATTTTTCAATCATGGCATTTACAGATGTTATGATGATGATTTGCTGCTGTGGAAACAATGTGTTGTTTGTTCCAAGCAGACATACAGTATCTGTCCTGCACATGTCTTATATCCAGGATAGATACTGAGCCATAGGCTTATCCAGGCCATTGTGTGGTTCTGTCCTCTGGAAGCTGTCCTGCTTGGCTGCCAGTAAGGATAAGATCTTCAGCCTCCTGACTGTCTATCCGTTTTCATTTTACATCGTCATGACTTGACCTCTGATGGATTGAATGAACTCCCCCCCTACGATGGATATCCATCGCAAAAGTAAATTGATAAAATATATACCAGATTGTTTTCTAAACTCCATATTTATTATTTTTAATAAAACTAGACTAGGCTACTTCAAGTAAGTTAGTTACATTATTCCTCTAACCAGCGTTCTGTTTTGACACAGCAGCAGCATCAAATCTTATTACCCCACACCACTTTAACTTTCCCCCATAAATATCTTTCACTTCTCAATCTCTGTCAGTATGTCTGTCAAGTCTGAAGTCTACTGCCCTGCCAGAGAGGGCCATGGGTTTCAGGAGGAGTGGTCCTGAATAGCACAGCCATTCATTCTGTATATGAAACAGTCCCTAGCCACCACATATGAATCACTGACACAGAATTCACTGGCTCTAGAACTAAACCTGATCTTTGTACCTTGGCTTTAGTTTGAGGCCTGTGGAGTGGAAACATGGAGCTGCAATGAATTATTAACGTCAAGCGCAGAGATGGTCAGAAATAGATGCTACTCCAACACAAACGCACACACCTGACCTCTCTCTACTGTGTATAGTCATTGTGTAAAGAAGGAGAAAATATGAAATGCCATAACACATTTAAAGAATTGTTACATACTAGACAGGATTTATTTAGTCTGACATATTAACCCCAAAGTCTCCCATTTTTAAAAGCAGACCACAAAAGCAGAAGGCAAATACAGTCGTGGCCAAAAGTTTTGAGAATGACAAATATTAATTTTCACAAAGTCTGCTGCCTAAGTTTGTATGATGGCAATTTGCATATACTCCAGAATGTTATGAAGAGTGATCAGATGAATTTCTGATCACTCTTTGCCTCTTTGCCATGCAAATTAACTTAATCCCCCAAAAACATTTCCACTGCATTTCAGCCCTGCCACAAAAGGACCAGCTGACATCATGTCAGTGATTCTCTCGTTAACACAGGTGTGAGTGTTGACGAGGACAAGGCTGGAGATCACTCTGTCATGCTGATTGAGTTCGAATAACAGACTGGAAGCTTCAAAAGGAGGGTGGTGCTTGGAATCATTGTTCTTCTTCTGTCAACCATGGTTTTCTGCAAGGAAACACGTGCCGTCATCATTGCTTTGCAGAAAAAGGGCTTCATAGGCTAAGTAATTGCTGCCAGTAAGATTGCACCTAAATCAAACATTTATCGGATCATCAAGAACTTTAATAAGGAGAACGGGTCAATTGTTGTGATGAAGGGATTGGTGCACCACCAGTACAGAGCTTGCTCAGGAATTGCAGCAGGTAGGTGTGAGTGCATCTGCACGCACAGTGAGGCGAAGACCTTTGGATGATGGTCTGGTGTCAAGAAGGGCAGCAAAGAAGCCACTTTTCTCCAGGAAAAACATCAGGGACAGACTGATATTCTGCAAAAGGTACAGGGATTGGACTGCTGGGGACTGGGGTAAAGTCATTTTCTCTGATGAATCCCCTTTCCTATTGTTTGGGGCATCCGGAAAAAAGCTTGTCCGGAGAAGAGAAGGTGAGCGCTACCATCAGTCCTGTGTCATGCCAACAGTAAAGCATCCTGAGACCATTCATGTGTGGGGTTGCTTCTCAACCAAGGGAGTGGGCTCATTCACAATGTTGCCTAAGAATAAATAATGGTACCAACACATCCTCAGAGAGCAACTTCTCCCAACCATCTAGGAACAGTTTGGTGACGAACAATGCCTTTTCCAGAATGATGGAGCATCTTGCCATAAGGCAAAAGTGATAAGTAAGTGGCTCGGGGAACAAAAACATCAATATTTTGGGTCCATGGCCAGGAACCTCCCAGACCTTAATCCCATTGAGAATGTATGGTCAATCCTCAAGAGGCAGGTGGACAAACAAAAACCCACAAATTCTGACAAACTCCAAGCATTGATTATGCAAGAATGGGCTGCCATCAGTCAGACGTGGCCCAGAAGTTAAATGACAGCATGCCAGGGCGGATTGCAGAGGTCTTGAAAAAGAAGGGCCAATACTGCAAATATTGACTCTTTGCATCAACTTCATGTAATTGTCAATAAAAGCCTTTGACACTTATGAAATGCTTGAAATTATACTTCAGTATTCCAGAGTAACATCTGACAAAAATATCTTAAGACACTGATACAGCAGACTTTGTGAAAACTTTTGGCCACGACTGTACATCTGTTTTGATACACGACAATGTGATGAACACTATCTACTGTATATCACCCATGCTAGTTTGAATGAGCTAGCCTAGTTAGCCTACAATTACATAATAAATGTTGTAGCCTACTTGGTCATACTATTGGAAAGTTGTTTAGTAAGTGACTAAGCATTTCCTTGGAAATGCTTAGTGAGACAATAATGTGGAGAAACTAACAAAATCCTCTACGGTCTCCAGGGGCAAAAAGAGATGCTAAGCATTTCCACTTGGGTAGTCAAGGAATGCTTGAAGCATGAAAACAATTTGTTCATTTTCCGTGTACTATGTTTCAACAGACTCTATACAATAGCTATTGACCCTAGGAGTGGAAACATTCCCCATGGCAGTGTCTACTACGAGTGTGAGTGGTGTTGGTAAGTGCTGTTTCACCCAGAGGTTATGCTCTTTCCCCAGGTAATACCAACCATCACTGAGACAATACAATGCTACAAGGGGAGCAGTGACTTGGTGTTGCAAAGCGTCTAAATCTACCAGGTACTGTATCATACGATGACCCACATCCACAGTCTTCTGAAAACGTTTTTTTTTTAATTCTGTCGGAGACACTTAAATGCACAAAGGTATGGAATGTAAACATTTTGTTCTAATGAGGACTGAAAACTGTCTGATTCACTCATCAACTTCCCAGTTCAGTGTGCTGCTGTGCACTGACACAATGAGGCTACACTGCTGTCACTCCCAACAGAGATCTTTAATGAATACACATAAAACACTATGGGAGGTGCTCTGAAGTTCAAGCGGTTTGTTGTCCCGGTCCTCTAAGAGATGTAGGTCTAAACGTGGACCAAATCTAGGAAGTTTGGTGAACACTCCTTTGGAGCAGTACAGTGCAGTCAGCAAGTGACCTGCAGATTAGATACATATGGACAATATATAGTTGTGCATAATGCTGTCTGGGTACTTCCTGTAAGGGACGTTACAAGACTGACTTGAGTCTTCTGAGGGTGGAGATTTGAAAGCCTACTCATTTTCATTATTTTCCACATTCAAAGGCGAAATATGGCATTGTGAAATTTAGTTCGATGACATGCTGTATTGAGGGTTTTGATTGAAAGTCAGACAGGTCACTGACAAGTTATTCTCGGGAAATAGGCCAGAGATGAAGAGTGGGCTTTTTTTGTCTCCTGGCAAAATGTCACTTTTCACCAGAGATGAGTCTATATGCCCAAAGTCAAATGTCACTGCACTCTTTGTAAGCAATGTGATGTGTGTCTGTCTGTCTGAAAGGGACTTCAAAGGTTTCCAATCTATTTCATATTTCATGCTTAAATGCTGGTGTCAATAATACAGCGTCAGCCTACCAGACAGATTAAACGAAAGTACAAATGGGGCAAAGAGAAAAATGTCCTGAAACATAGAATTTTTCAGTGTGGTCCATTGCCCATGCATTTTCTTATTTTCTTTAGCCAAGCCGTATTTCATCTTACCTCACTTGTACCAGACGGAGCTTAGAATGTGAGATTGATCAAGGGTACGTCGTCTCCATGCAGGGATTGTTCACAGGTTGTTATAGTAAGGGAGTAAGTCAGGCATTAAGGCAGTGTGTTTGTTTTGCTGTGGCCAACACTACTGCTGTCACATGGGGTCCCTGAGCCTCCCTGAGGTCTGACCAGAGACAGGGCCTGTCTATCGAAAGGGCTTGGTCAGCACAACTCCCCCTCTCCCAAGCTCTCCCCAACCCCCCAGTCTCTAATATCACTCCACTTGACATGTTAGAAGGGCAGCTTGTGGTAGACCACAGAGCACAGAATCATTGTTTGCTGATAAAAGGCTCACCACGGTGGGTATGGACAGAGAGTCAACCTCCTGAGTGCTAGCTACAGTATGACTGAAGAGCAGGAGGAATATTGTGAGGCAGTCAATTTCATTTTATTAGAAGCAGATATAAAAGCATTGTGTTGACTGCAAAGAGAAAGTCATTTTTTAGATGCTAATTCTAGGGTTTAGTATTTTGCCCGAACTACCAGTCTTTTTCAAATAAGATAGAAGAGTATTTCCTTCAAGGAAGGTTACTCTCAAAAGACAGACTTTTTTTGTAAGAACAGCTTACAAAGGATTACTCTGAACATTCTAGTATTTTCCCATTTTATGTAAGTGAATGTTTGAGTGAACTACAGCTCCATAATTCTGTGGCATAACCTACATTTAGTCCTTGCACTCCATCGTATTTGACCCTATTCTCAATATTTTAAAAGAATAACACAATAATGACCTCAAATTTAAACCCGACTATTACCAGCAAGCATCACATGTACAGAGCGATACTACATACAGTATATCTTAATATCAGACCATGCCCACGCAATGCCTAAAACAATAGGCTCTGTCAGCTTTCAGGGGAAGGCTTCGAATTAAACAAATTCTCCATCAGCAGGAAATGTGCACTTTGATCAAAACAGCATGGGATGCATCCAACGCTTTTTCCCCAGTTTGGGTCCCTGAAGGCAAAACAGACTGAAGTGGAGGTTGTCAAATTATGTTGCAAATTATGCATTAAATTGCATGTGGCTGGTGAGATACAGAGGTGGCCAGCAACTTTTCCAGGTGGAAAGTTACACATCCCCCTAACAACCCACTGTCTGGAATTTGGCCAGGCAAGCTGGCACCGTTTTAAAGAGCTAGGTTTATTTTAGCTCAGTTCACTAAAAGGGTTACTGCAGATAGCGACAACACAGTGTTAACGGCGCAATGGACTGGATTGACTCTGTCCATGGTCCTGATATCCTAGAAGCACTGGTGCAGCAGAGAATGGACAGCAGAGAATCACTTTAAACCACACCCTCTCCCATGTCCAATACCTATTGTTCCACAATTAGTTTTTTTTGTTTTATAAAAAGATATGTAATACTCCATAAGAAAATAGCTTTAAAAAATTATGTATAATGGGAGGGGTGTGATTGGTTATTTACCTATAATGTAAATTTATATGTATAAAATGGGTCCTATCATTTAAAGTACCAGAGAGCCGATGCTGGAAATGTGACGTGTTTGAAGAGTATTTTGTTACAAACAATAAATCTAAAAATAAGCTAAACCAAAAAGTGTACTTTTGAGATATTAATATGAATATGTTTTATGTTTAATACATGAATGTGAATTTTTTTATTTCAGAATCTAGGCATAATGCATATTAGAGAGAACACTATGAGGAGTATAATGCACCAAAATGTTTTATGTCTTTATCATATACGGTTCACAGATCATAGGGTCTTTAAAAGGTAAAAAGTAGTCATGACCCTTGACTTATCCTACATTTTATTGTGTTACAGCCTGAAAGCTTCAATTTAATCAATTTTGTATTATTCTCACCCATCTACACATAATACCCCATAATGACAAAGTGAAAACAGGTTTTTATACATCTTTGTAAATGTATTGAAAATGAAATACATTAAATATCTAATTTACATAAATATTCACATCGCTGAGTCAATACTTTGCAGAATCACCTTTGGGAGTGATTACAGTTGTGAATCTTTCTGCGCAAGTCTCTAAGAGCTATCCACACCTGGTAGCGCAATATTTGCCCATTATTCTTTACAACATTCTTCAAGCTCTATTGGTTGTTGTTCATTGCTATGCAACCATTTTCAGGTCTTGCCATAGATTTTCAAGTAGATTTATGTCAAAACTGTAACTCGGCCACCCAGGAACATTCACTGTCTTCTTGGTAAACAAATCCAGTGTCGATTTGGCCTTGTGTTTTAGGTTTTTTGTCCTGCTGAAAGCTGAATTCATCTCTCAGTGTCTGGTGGAAAGCTGATTGAACCAGGTTTTCCTCTAGGATTTTGTCTGTGCTTCGCTCCAATCAGTTTATTTTTTATCCTGAACAACTCCCCAATCCTTAACAATTACAAGCATATCCATTACATGATGCATCCACCACTATGCTTGAAAATATGGAGGGTGGTACTCAGTAATGTGTTGTATTGGATTTGCCCCAAACATAAAACTTTGCATTAAGCACAAAAAGTGAATTGCTTTGCCACATTTTTTGCAGTATTACTTTATTGTCTTGTTGCAAACAGGATGAATGTTTTGGAATATTTGTTTTCTGTACATGCTTCCTTCTTTTCACTCTTATTTAGGTTAGTATTGTGGAGCAAATACAATGTTGTTGATCCAACCTCAGTTTTCTGAGCCACTAAACTCTGTAACTGTTTTAAAGTCACCATGGGCCTTCTGGTTGAAAATCTGAATGGTTTCCTTCCTCTACAGCAACTGAGTTAGCAGAGACACTTGCATCTTTGTAGTGACTAGGTGTATTGATACACCATCCAAAGCGTAATTAATAACTTTACCATGCTCAAAGGGATATTCAATGTCTGTTTCTTTTTTCCCCTCCCATCTACCAATTGGTGCCCTTCTTTGCGAGGCATTGGAAAACCTCCATGCTCTTTTTGGTTGAATCTGCGTTTGAAATTCAGTGGTCGACTGAGGGACCTTACAGATAATTGTGTGCGTGGCGTACAGAGTCATTCAAAAATCATGTTAAACACTGTTATTTCACGCAGAGTGAGTCCATGCAACTTATTATGTGATTTATTAAGCACATCTTTACTCCTCAACTTATTTAGGCTTGGGATAACAAAGGGGTTGAATACTTATTGACTCGAGACAAAGCAAAAAAGACAAGACATCGAAAGACATAATTCCACTTTGACATTATGGGGCATTGTGTGTAGGCCAGTGACATAAAACAAACTAAATGTAAACCATTTTAAATTCAGGCTGTATCACAACAAAATGTGGAAAAAGTTAAAGGGTGCCTTCGGAATGCACTGTAGGTCTAAAAAGGTTCTGGAATGGCCACCTCATCCAGATTTGATAAAGAACTGTTTGTGAAACAAATGTCAAACACGTGTCAAACATCCTTCCTCCTAATGAAGTTACTATGTAAGAATTGCCAGAACAATCTGAGATACTGAAAATATTTTCTGGCTACACTGGCGTGGAATCGCCCTGTACTCATACAGCACAAAAGCTAGATTAGGCACATTTAATTCTGTGTGGTCTTATACGTTCATTAACATAACAGTAACAAATCGGCATGCTCCCCCCCACCCAATTCCCCCAAGTCTGAAAATGTCCTCAGTTTGAGCAGTGCCAATGGAGTGAGCCAGGACTGCCTTGTTGAATCACCACGCTCTCCTTTCTAAATCAATAGCAGGATTTATAATGGCATGTGAAGCATGCTTTTACTCTCACCTCCTGATTGGAGGGCGCTTTAATTGCTGAAATCTATTCCACTGATTAGATGTAACTCACATTGGGCTGCAGTGTGTAATTCACTGCTAATTAAAGCATTGAGTTAAGAGACTAGCTTGGTTAATTAATTAGAGCCTGGCTCCTCCACACATGCAGACACAATCAATGACATGTTCATCTACATTTATAACTGAGGATATTTGTTTAGAACAACTCATTGAAAATGTGCCAACGTTACAGAGAAAAAGTATTATTATGAAGACAAGACACAGTAGCCATGTTTCCATTAACTTGTGCAGTGATTTTTTGTTGTTGATGTTTACAACGTTCGCATAGAAAATAGATGCAACAATTTCCTGCTAGGGTGCATTTCCAAAGAGAGGAAGAGATAAAGAGAGAGGCCCAACTTCGCCCAACAATCAAGGAGTTTTTGTATGGTCATTAAGAGTGTTAAATGTGGTCGCCATAGAAATGCATGGCTTATTTTCTACGTGAGGTATATTTTATCGAATAGAACTTTCATAATACTTAGGTTGTTACGAGTGTAGTGATACAAGTAGGACACACGAAACATTGAGAAAAAAACACTTTATATCGGAGTTGTCTCAAGATGGCTATGCATATTCATGTAATAGCATCTCTCCATTGAATACAGGAGGTTGACGTCAACATCCCCTATCAAATATTCAAAAAAGTATTAAAATAATTAGATGTATCCACCAATCTAATGAAAGGATAGGCAGGAACTAGACAGCCCGCTGTGCCACTTTGTGGACAATGACTCCCATTGTTAGGGCAGAGAGACAAGTATCTTGTCAGTATATCAATAATCTTTGGACAATTTAACTATTGTCTGTTGTTCAAAACAGCTGTACATAATGACGTCACACCAAACTTTTTTCTCAAAAACCTACAGTGTTGAGTAAAAATGTAGTAGTTTAAGTGTTTCCGTGACCTATTTAGGCAAAGTACGCATTAATAAATTGGCGTCAGCCGGTTTCCTTTACACGTCGCAAGGATTTTTTGGGGCTATGTATTGCACCTTGAGAGTTTGATGATATTAGCTACTGAAATCTGTTTGCTGATAAGTTATCATTCAAGTTGCCGAGCCGTTTGCTCTTCATGGTTAATTAAAGTTAGGAGTTTGGAGACAAATCTCTCTAATTAAGCACCGCAGACATGACCCCTCTCTCTGTTCCTAGCCATCTATCTCTATGAACACGTCAACAAGCCTACACCAAATCGCTACCTTTATATTTATGACTTTGAAAAGGCTCCCACAGCACAATGAACAAACATTAGGAGACAGTGTACTTTTTGGAAGAGCAAAGCAGACAACGATAATAGATTTCACCCACTGCCTTTGAAACCTGATTGCTTTTGGCTTTAAATAATTCATCATGGTATAAGCATCAGGTCACTATCAGGTCTCTATCTTTACCACCAGAGAAATCACTGCTACTGTACTACTGAACAGTATAGGAACTAAGGTCTTCTGGACACCAACAGATTAAATTGCAACGATAATAAAGAAAAATGCAAAGTTGAATTATCTGATTATTTGTTATCGTCCTTGTTCAGTTGCAATGAACTCAAAAATGCCTGACCATTTTCTGCATGGCAGAAGAACTGCTACTGCTTATTATTTGGAAATACATGATATAGTAACATCAGTCTTGTGCTTGACATGATGTGCAACAACATAATATGTGACTCATTTTAGGAAACTAGGCATATGTCGCACGTCACTACTTCACAGGAGAGGCATTTGAACGTAAACCTTTTTTAAATCAAAATGTGTTTTTTTGGCAGAAATGCCTTCTGGAACATGTGAACTTTCATGTGACTTAATAACAAACTTGTATGCTGTGTATCTGTAAATACGAGCCTAGTTGGTTTAGCCACAGAAAAAGGAGGCAACCTTCTCGCTAGCCATGATTGGCTGAGATAATGAGTGGGCTGGACATGACGAGAGATGAGTTAGGATTGGTCAGCCATGTTGCACGCTTCTGTCTGTATGAGTTGGTCAGTATGTGTAGGTAATCCTGTCTAACGCTGTTTTTGTATATATATATCATGTAGTATAACTGGATAAGTGTTGCTCTCCACTTTCTGCAGGACCGAGTTTCGAAATCAGTGGAATTAAAGTACATATGATAGCTAAGGAGATGAAGGTGTTTTCTCTTGATTAGCTACCTGCAGATTATTTTTATTTATTTATTTTTATTTATTTTACCGTTATTTTACCAGGTAAGTTGACTGAGAACACGTTCTCATTTGCAGCAACAACCTGGGGAATAGTTACAGGGGAGAGGAGGGGGATGAATGAGCCAATTGTAAAGTGGGGATTATTAGGTGACCATGATGGTTTGAGGGCCAGATTGGGAATTTAGCCAGGACACCGGGGTTAACACCCCTACTCTTACGATAAGTGCCATAGGATCTTTAATGACCTCAGAGAGTCAGGACACCCGTTTAACGTCCCATCCGAAAGACGGCACCCTACACAGGGCAGTGTCCCCAATCACTGCCCTGGGGCATTGGGATATTTTTTAGACCAGAGGAAAGAGTGCCTCCTACTGGCCCTCCAACACCACTTCCAGCAGCATCTGGTCTCCCATCCAGGGCCTGACCAGGACCAACCCTGCTTAGCTTCAGAAGCAAGCCAGTAGTGGTATGCAGGGTGGTATGCTGCTGGCGGGTAGTACTGTAACATCATGAGTTGGGATTATGGTTCATTGTTTAGCTAGCTAGGTAGCTAGCTGATTTAAAAACTTGTCTTAACAAAAGACTCCACTATGCAAGAAACCATTTCAACAGAATATTAATGATGTCATTGCGAAAACTGTTGATAGACGTAGCTGGTAAATTCACTTTGACGATTAACTGACAAATTTACAAACGTTGGCAGAAAAGCATCAATTGTTGCCTACAGCACAGTTGCCATCACAAACGTTCTGGATAACGTAAAAACAGCCTAACCAGCTCTGCTAGGCCGAGTAAAATGGTCAGTGAGCTGATCTCTCATTTGTGTGTGGAAGTAGCTAGCAAGCTAGCCAGCGTTAGCCAGTTAGCTTGGGTGTTTGACTGTTGTTGTTAGTACAGAACACTGTGATCAACCCTTAAAGAGATGGGTGGGGCTAAAGCTTAAGAGGGGGTGAACGATGCTAAATGGGTGTAGACAAAGAAGGGCTCTCCAGTAGTAGTACCAAAATATTCAAAAGGCCATTTTCTCAAACGTGAGGTTAGAAGTTTATCAACTTTCAAAGCAGAATTACTTTCCCATTGTTCCTCAACTGTAGTGTATGATATACCATTTTCTAGCTCTGAGTCTCTACTTTTATCCAATGTAAAAAACACAATTGCAAATTTTGCTACAAAAGACCGATTTGAGCCGGTCGATCACGTATGTATGTGCATTCATTGCTGGCTCATAACCACATTGATGCATACTGTAGCCAAATAATAATTCCACCAAAGTATTACTATTGGGTGGTCATGACCTGTTAGGTATATTTGACATTATATTGGAATGGATCCC
>NC_074682.1:13409700-13413187 GCF_029448725.1 Salvelinus fontinalis
CAGGCTGACGGCTCTCGACGCTCATGGCAGGCTGACGGCTCTCGACGCTCATGGCAGGCTGACGGCTCTCGACGCTCATGGCAGGCTGACGGCTCTCGACGCTCATGGCAGGCTGACGGCTCTCGACGCTCATGGCAGGCTGACGGCTCTCGACGCTCATGGCAGGCTGACGGCTCTCGACGCTCATGGCAGGCTGACGGCTCTCGACGCTCATGGCTCTCTGACGGCTCTGGCTGCTCATGGCTCGCTGGCGGCTCTGGCAACTCATGGCTCGCTGGCGGCTCTGGCAACTCATGGCTCGCTGGCGGCTCTGGCAACTCATGGCTCGCTGGCGGCTCTGGCAGATCCTGTCTGGTTGGCGGCTCTGGCAGATCCTGTCTGGTTGGCGGCTCTGGCAGATCCTGTCTGGTTGGCGGCTCTGGCAGATCCTGTCTGGTTGGCGGCTCTGGCAGATCCTGTCTGGTTGGCGGCTCTGGCAGATCCTGTCTGGTTGGCGGCTCTGGCAGATCCTGTCTGGTTGGCGGCTCTGGCAGATCCTGTCTGGTTGGCGGCTCTAGCGGCTCCTGTCTGGCGGACGGCTCTAGCGGCTCCTGTCTGGCGGACGGCTCTAGCGGCTCCTGTCTGGCGGACGGCTCTAGCGGCTCCTGTCTGGCGGACGGCTCTGTAGGCTCATGGCAGACGGGCGGCTTTGCAGGCTCATGACAGACGGGCGGCTTTGCAGGCTCATGGCAGACGGATGGCTCAGACGGCGCTGGGGAGACGGATGGCTCAGATGGCGCTGGGGAGACGGATGGCTCAGATGGCGCTGGGGAGACGGATGGCTCAGATGGCGCTGGGGAGACGGATGGCTCAGATGGCGCTGGGGAGACGGATGGCTCTGGCCGGATACGGCGCACTGTAGACCTGGTGCGTGGTGCCGGAACTGGAGACACCGGGCTAAGGATAAGCACCTTCCTACTAGTGCGGGGAGCAGGGACAGGGCACACTGCATTCTCAAAGCCCACTCTATACCTGATGCGAGGTACCGGCACTGGTGACACCGGGCTGAGGACAAGCACATCAGGATTAGTAGGGGGAGAAGATACAGTGTGTTCAGGGCTCTGGAGACGCACAGGTGGCTTAGTGCGTGGTGCCGGAACTGGAGGCACCGGGCTAGATACACGCACTACAGGGAGAGTGCGTGGAGGAGGAACAGGGCTCAGGATACGCACTGGTAGCCTAGTGCGTAGTGTAGACACTGTAGGTACTAGGCTAGGGCGGGGAGGTGGCGCCGGAAATACCGGACCGTGGAGACGTACTGGCACTCTTGAGCATTGAGCCTGCCCAACCTTACCTGGTTGAATACTCCCGGTTGCCCGACCAGTGCGGGGAGGTGGAATAACCCGCACCGGGCTATGTAGGCGAACCGGGGAAACCATGCGTAAGGCAGGTGCCATGTATGCCGGCCCGAGGAGACGCACTGGAGACCAGACGCGTTGAGCCGGCCTCATGACACCTGGCTCAATACCCAATCTAGCCCTACCAGTGCGGGGAGGTGGAATAACCCGCACTGGGCTATGCACTCGTACAGGAGACACCGTGCGCTCTACTGCGTAACACGGCGCCTGCCCGTACTCCCGCTCTCCACGGTAAGCCTGGGAAGTGGGCGCAGGTCTCCTACCTGCCCTTGGCCCACTACCTCCTAGCCCCCCCCCCAAGAAATTTTTGGGAATTACTTACGGGCTTTTTGGGCTTCCGTGCCAGACGCGTTCCCTCAAAGCTCCGGTTCCTCTCTCCGGTAGCCTCTGCTCTCCTCAGTGCCTCCAGCTGTTCCCATGGGAGGCGATCCCTACCAGCCAGGATCTCCTCCCAAGTGTAGCAACCCTTTCCTTCCAATACATCGTCCCATGTCCATTGCTCCTTCTTTCCTGTCCCTTACTCCGTTGACTCCGCTGCTTGGCTCTGGTGTGGTGGGTGATTCTGTAACGGAGATCCTCCTCCTCTCCATCTTCGGAAAAGGAGGAGTATTGAGGGAACCAAGGCGCAACGAAGTTTGAACACATATTTATTAAACAAGACGAAAAACGAACACGAACTACACTTGAAATGATACAAAATAACAAACGACGTAGACTGACCTAAACATGAGAACTTACATTGACACGAAGAACGCACAAAATGGAAACAGACTACATAAACCGAAACAGTCCCGTGTGGTACGAAATAACATATAGACACGGAAGACAATCACCCACAAACAAACAGTGAGAACGCCCTACCTAAATATGACTCTTAATTAGAGGAAAACGCAAACCACCTGCCTCTAATCAAGAGCCATACCAGGCAACCCAAAACCAACATAGAAACAGATAACATAGACTGCCCACCCAAAACACATGCCCTGACCATAAACACATAAAAAACAACATAAAACAGGTCAGGACCGTTACATGACCTGCCATGGCTTAAAACCATAGCACCCTGCATCCCACTGCTGGCTTGCCTCTGAAGCTAAGCATGGTTGGTCTCTGGATGAGAAACCCAATGCTACTGGAAGTGGTGTTGGAAAGCCAGTAGGAGGCACTCTTCCCTCTGGTAAAAAAATATCCCAGGGCAGTGATTGGGGACATTGCCCTGTGTAGGGTGCCGTCTTTCAGATGGGATGTTAAACAAGTGTCCTGACTATCTGTGGTCACTAAAGATCTCATGGCACTTATCATAAGTGTAGGGTTGTTAACCCCGGTGTCCTGGCTAATTTCTCAATCTGGCCCATACCATCATGGCCACCTAATCATCCCCAGCTTCCTATTAGCTCATTGATCCCCCCCTCCTCTCCACAAGCATTTCGCTACATCTGCTAAATATGTGTATGTGACCAATATGATTTGATTTTGTAACTATTCCCCAGGTCGTTGCTGTAAATGAGAATGTGTTCTCAGTCAATTTACCTGGTAAAACAAGGGTTAAATAAAAAACAAATGCAAATAGGATGTTCATCAGATGTTTTCCTCTGCACTGTGACCAGGGCTAAAACTGCTGTTGTTTACCAGGATGACCTTCCACCAGGCATTGTATCTAGTCCTAGTGCACCACTCCCTCAGTACTCTGCTGGGACTTACTGTAGCATAGCTAGTGCATGCTCACCCAGGCAGACGCTTAGCCTGGAGCATGACTCCTGTTCCCCATATATTGCAGCCTCAATGGTGACACGGCTTAGGTCAGTCCCAATGCAGCATCCTCCCATCCACCCCCACATTCCGCTCAGTCAGTACGCACCTCAACCTCTGAAGAGCCATGAGACAGGCATGCAGAGTCCAGCCGACAACAGCAGAGTCCACTCAGCCATCATGTTCTCCAACACACAACAGACAGAGTTTTAGTCTTTATTCCTACTGAGCTGCATATTGTGCAGTGACAGTTATACAAGAAAAGAGAGAAATATATGATGTGAACATAGACAGTGAGACTGGAGAAAGGCAGATGAAATGTAGAGCCACACATAGAGATA